>NC_056726.1:1914150857-1914176616 GCF_019279795.1 Protopterus annectens
TAACGTTAAACCACATTTATATATAAACTTCTTGTATGCAAGAAGTAGGCTAGACCATGAGATATGAATGCATATTAATCTGTTAAATTTAGGATAGAAAATCAACCAGTGATGAAAAACACAAAAATAATGGGCACACTGTTATGGCATACTCCATAAAGAGCAAAGATTAATCTTCCATTTCTATCATTGTATCAATGACACATGCAAGCAGTAGTGCCCAACAGAGTGTGTGTTACTGTGTAAATAATGCCTGCCCAGGGGGTGTTTTGAGGCTCAACACTGTTGGTAGAAGAATCTACACCCCTGGAAAGGCACTATTTACGTGGCAACTCATACCCTGGAGGGAATTATTGCACTTAGAGAATAGGCTGTCTGTAGAATTGTTGCATTTTACTTACTTATTTTGTTTTACTATATTATTCATAGGTTCATAGATTAGTACTAGGCTAACTACCCTTGTGAGCCATTTTAAGCCTATTAATTATCCCTTGTGAGACTCAAACCCTGCACCTTGTGTTTGTAAGGCAAACACCTTAACCATTAGGGTACCCATATATTTTTGATGTAAAATAGTTCCTCCGCTTAATAGTTCAGACTTGCTGTAGTATATGTAAATGGTGTCAGAGGAAATAATTTACTTCTAAAACATAACATTTTCAAAAAATATCCAGATAATTACTTCATTTTTGGGTCCCTTCCTCCTACATTTTGTAGTGTGCAGCCAATCAATGGAGACTGAAGTCACTAAATAATAACATACATTTGAGTTTCATAGGCTCATAGGTTGGTACTAGGCTATCGGCCCTAGGGCCTATGCAAGCCTAGCCATAACAATTCCCTGGATATTTCTTCCCACAATATTTACTTCTCTGGACTCCTGTCTAGCAGGGCGACTGACATGATCCGCGGGGTGAATTTCCTATCTCCCATCTAATCATCAAGGTTCCTTTTGAAGAGGGCCAATGAGGCGCTCTGCTTGACATGTATGGACAGTCTATTCCAGAGTCAGGAACCTATCCCTCCAGCATGTTTTGTTCATTGTGATGACAAGGTTTAGATCCCTGGAGCGTGTGGCTCTGAGGGAATGGGCCTTTTTTAAGTGCAGCATGTCCAACAGCTCAGGGTTTGACATGGCCTTGTATGTTAAGCAGAGATTGCCTCTGAGTAGACGATATGCCACAGAGTATAGCTGGAGTTTTTTTAGGCGGTCAGCATATGGCATCTGCTTTAGGCCTGTGATTCTTTTAGTGAGGTATTTCTGTGGCCTTTCCAGCTGTTGCAGATGTCTTGTGAGGTACATACCAAACGGGGCATTATACTCTATAATGGGTCTAATGAGGGATGAGTACAGTGGGACAATGACCTCCTTTTTTCTGGATGAAAAGCCCTTAGTGATGAGGTGTGCCACATAGAAGGATTTCCTGACTGTTGTGGCGATGTAGTTATCAAAAGTGAGACCACTGTCCACCTGTGTCCCTAAGTCTCTCATCACACTTTTGATGTTTAGTGTCCTGCCACCTACGTGGTAATTCATGGGTACATATTTTTTTCCAAAGGGGATAACTATACATTTCTTGGCATTAAGCTTGAGCCCATGGCTCTGGCACCAGGCATCTGTTTCTGTAAGGCCCTTTTGTGGAATATCCACATCATTTGGGGATTCAATGTGGCTCCCAGTTTGCAGTCATCTGTGAACTTTGTTAGCCAGAGTCCCTTAGTGTTGGCCTGTACTTCAGAGAAGTAGATGCCAAACAAGAGTGGTCCCAGGACTGAACCCTGAGGTACTCCATTTGTCTGGAGCTGGATTTGGAGTCAGCTACTTTTACAGTCTGGGTTCTGTCAGTAAGCCAGTTGGCAACCCATCAAGTGATGTAGGGATTTATGCCTAGCTTAGTAAATGTATCTATGATTCCAGAGTGGGAGATGGTTTTGAAGGCATTGGCGAGGTCCAGATAGGCTGTGTGGACCGCCTTACCCTCGTCCACAGCTCTGGAGACTGATTTGAAGAAGTCAATCAGATTCAGGAGACAAGATCGTCCCTTCACAAACCCAAACTGGGTGGGGTCCAGTGTTTAAAGGTTGCCAATGTCTTTGTTTATAAGTTCCATGATAATGTGTTCCATGCCCTTGCAGATCAGGCTTGTCAGACTGATGGGACGGTAGTTCCCGAGATCCAAGGCAGAACCTCCCTTGTGGAGTGGGATAACTGTAGCTATGTGCCACTCAGTGGGCATGAAGCCTGAGGTGAGGCTATGATTAAACATGACACTTAGGTGAGGTGCCAGTTCATTTTGTAGTTCATGTAGAACACAGCCTGGGATGTCATCTGGTCCCATGGATGCTGGATTCTTAGCTTTGGAGAGTGCGGTTTCTACCTGTGTGGCCGTGATTATCGGAATTTGGCAATCTTTTGGTACTGAGAATGACCCTTTAGGGGGTGAGAGGGTGGTGAAGGTTGCATTAAATCGATCTGCCAGGATATTGGCAATATCCTTGGGATCAGTATATTTAATGCCATTCTGTTGTAGCTCAGAGCAGATCTGAGCATTGCCATTTAGATTCTTGACATAACTATAGAATGCCTTGTGGTTGTCTTTGGAATCTTTGGCAATTTTATTTTCGTAACTAGCTTTGGAGGATTTTATGAGGGATCTCTGCTTTTTACTGAGGTTGGTGAGGAAGTTTTTTGCATCCTGGGATTTTCCTCGTTTCTGCAACAGTTTCTTCCTTTTGTTGTATAGTTTGTTTATGGCAGGGGACCACCAGATTGGCTTCCTTTTTTTGGAGAAGAGCATCTTGGTTCTATTTGGGATGGCACGATTCATGCACGAGTGGATGTGCTCGTACAGTGCCTTAGTGTAGGATTCTGCAGTCGAACTTCCAGATCCTGTCTGCGTGGGTGTTATGAAGTTTGTCACTTCTGACTTCAGTAGCATGAAGTTGGCTTTGGAGATGTTTTTTAAGGAGGTTTCCTTACTGGGGGGTGGGGTGGGATGTGGATGTCAAAGGTGATTTGCTTATGGTCAGACCTGAACAATGAGGGGGTGACCACTGGTGTGGAACATCTATCTCCCATGTTGGTAATGACCAGGTCTAGGATACTGGAGCCCCTGGTGGGACAATGGATTAGTTGATCCAGGGCATTGGAATTTGTGAATTTCAAGAACCGTTGGGAAAAGGAGTTGGTACCCGAGTAGTTTTCCCAATTAATGGCGGGGTAGTTGAAATCACCCATTATTAGGGTGTTTGGTTGTATCTTAATATTTTCCAGTATGTTTAGAAAGGTGTGGTGAGAATCTTGGGGCATGGTGGGGGATCTGTAGCAAGCTACAATTTGGATTGCAGTCTTACCTAGTGTTAGTTGCACCTGGAGAATTTCAGATGCATTGCGTTGGGCAACTAGCCTGGAGGTATGAATATCCTTGGTGAATATGGACACTCCTCCACCTTTAGTGTTTTGGTCTTGGTTTTGTGGCCGAAAAGTGGGGTAAGAATTCTAGCCTGGTCTTGCAGGGGTGCTCTCTGGAGCCTTGAACCAGGTCTCAGTTACTGCACAGATATCAGTGTTCTCCATTTTTAGGAGTGCCTCGAGAGAGTGCATTTTGAGGTTTAGACTTCTAGCACTGAGTAGCATTACCTTCAGATTTTGCATGCTTGTATCTGTTATGGTGGTGGTTTTATCCTTTGAACCTTGCCTAAAAAAGGCACTATAGGGGTGGCAAGAGCTTTAGCCAGTAACCTGAATCAGGTGACAGGTGCAGACCATCTCTGGAGAAGCATCATGGTTTGCGATCATGTCTTCCCAGGCAGACAAATACTGGATCCTTTGAATGACACCAGAAGCTTAGCCAATTGTTGAAGTCAATCATTTTGTCCTTATACTGTGGTATCATTCTGGGTGAAGGCAGGATGCTACTCAGGGCTAGGGTCATACCTTCTGGGTCACATGATCCAAGAGCTCTTCCATGTCTCTTTTCATGTAGTCCAGGGAGGTACGTCTCAAGTCATTCACTCCAGCATGGACAATGACAGAGTCGTATTTGTACTTGTTGTGGAGTGACTTGAGTGCATGCGTTATGTGGTGGATCCTGGCACCCGACAGGCAGCTGACTGTAATTTTCTCCTTGTTCAGCCTGGTGAGTGGGACATCAGTGTGCCTGGCTATAGAGTCACCTATGACTAAAGTGTTGGGTACATTGTCTTGCCTTAGGGACTGTTGCTGGGTGGCACACTGGTGTTGTGAGCTATGTGTCACTTTGGTTGTGACTGGTGTTTGTTTGCGTTTCGGCTTCAGAGGTCCTTGTTGCTTGGGCAGGTTAATGTTAAGGGCCTCAGCATATGTGGGTTTAGTGCTGCTATGTGTGGGTGTTGATGGTGTGGGTTTTGAAGGGCTATGAGTTGCTCGAGGTGTAATGTAGGTGTTAACCTTCTCCTCTTTACTGTCTAGCACAATCTTGGCCGGAGAGAGCTTTGCTTCCAGTTTGGCTATGTAAGTCCATCTCTCGCAGGTTGTAGTGTTGGGTGGTAGGAGGAGAGGATTGCCTGTGTACATGAGGCAGTTGCCGCATTACCCCAGTATGCCCAGATTCACCAGGTGGACAGGAGAAATCACCGAAAGCTGACCCTTGGACATGCCTGTTTAGGTGCTTTTTTGTAAAGTTTAAGAGTTGTTTTCACTTACCTTTGCAAGGTACTTTGCAATTATAGGTTGTTTAGTGCCTATGATTAATTTCTCCTTATTGACAAGGAGAGCTGAGTGCTTGAATCAGTTTCAGGCTTCCTAGTGCTTTCCAGCAGGTTCTAGAGCAAGTGCTAGTCACAGGGGTTCAGATTTTAGTGCTACTACTGAGAAACCAGCTAGTTCTAAGTGAAATGCATGCTAATACAAATCCTGTTATTCAAGCAGCTTTCTAATTTTATAAGAGCAATATTTAAAATATGCTCCTATTTTTGAGCCTTTGTTCCCCATTTATTTTATGTTTTATCCAGATTTCTTGAGTAAAAGTTTGAGAGGTTTGCAGACCACTTAACTGCTGTTGTCACTGCTCTCTCGCACACACAAACACACTTTCGCTTTCATACATGCAAGTGGGCATACATTCAGACAGAAAGATAAATGTACATACACACACATCCACGCTTTTCTTTCTTTTTTATATTTCTTTTAATTTTACATGTCCTAAACAGCAAAAGTGCTGCTTAGAAAGTGTAAAATAATGTCGCGATTTCTCTCACGCTAACCTTCATGCACGCATACGCTGACAAAGACATACACAATTTTCCATTAGCAAGCATAACATAATGGCAGTCATTAGCTTTCTTTCAGTAAGAGCTCCACAGCAGCTTAATATGCTGCCGTGAAGTGGTGGACTCATTTTTAGCAGGCATTACCTGTACATTAACACCCTGCTGGAGAATGTGGTCACACATTCTCTAAAGTTCAATACTATCTTCATCCTTTTGTCCACCAGCAATTACATCCATTTTAGTAGCAGTTCAGTTATTTTCTCAATTGTTTCATCAGGATTATTAAATGGAAACATGTTTCCATTTCAAAATACTTTTGAAGTAGCAGGAAACAACATAAATTTCATTCTTTTGCATTTATACTCCCTAATTACATCCACAAAACAAAAATAGCTTTTTAAAATCCCTTCTGAACAACCTTGCTCCACAAACATTATTCTCCTAGCCATAGCCAGATTTCTGCCAGGTCAAAAACTCAGAACGCATTGCCTTGAGATTTCCAAACGTCACATCCATTTCAGGTAATTGTAGCAATTTACTGATGCAACGCCTAAATAGTCTAGCTCTCATATAGTTCAAAAATCATTTTTCTTCACCCGCCAAAATACTATCATCATCTTCTTTCGGCTGTTCCCATTAGGGGTTGCCACGGCAGATCATCTGTTTCCATTTCTTCCTGTCCTCTGCATCTTGCACTGTCACACCAACCACCTGCATGTCCTCTCTCACCACATCCAAAACCTTATCTTAGGCCTTCTTCTTTTCCTGTTACCTGATAGCTTCATCCTTAGCATCTTTTTCCCAATATACTCAGCATCCCTTCTCAGCACATGTCCAAACCAACGTAATCTTGCCTCTCTGGCTTTGTCTCCAAACCTTCCAACCTGAGCTGACCCTCTAATATACTTATTCCTAATCCTGTCCACCCTCGTTACACCCAGTGCAAATCTTAACATCTTTACCTCTGCCACATCCAGCTCAAACTCCTGCCTTTTTGTCATTGCCACTGTCTCCAACCCATATAACATAGCTGGTCTCACTACCCTCTTGTAGACCTTCCCTTTCACTCTTACAGGTGCCCGTCTGTCACAAATCACTCTTGACACTCTTCTCCACCCACTCCATCCTGCCTGTACTCTCTTCTTCACCTCTCTTCCACACTCACCGTTACTCTGAACTATTGACCCCAAGTATTTAAACTCATCCACCTTCGCCACCTCTAGTCCTTGCATCCTCACCATTCTTATATCCTCCAAAATACCATATACTCCTAAATTACAGGTTTGTGCCTTATTTTCCAAACTAGCAAGATGTGATTTAATTTGATCTAGTCTTTTAATGGTCTATGTTGCCTTTTTCTGAATCTAGACCATTTTCTGCTCAACTGGCTAAAACAAGATCCATTGAGTACATAATTCAGCATCTTCAATAGCAGTAATGCCCAGCCTTTTCAGACAAACATATGAAATTCCTATCAAATTTCATAACTGAGTTCAAATTGCGTACAGGTTGTTGAACAGCTTTCTAACATTAAATCTTAATACCTTTTTGGCCTGTCTGGGTGGTGAATGCAGATGATCCTGGTGACTTAGTTCCTTTCTTCTACAACACAATTCATTTTTCATGATAGAAAATACAAAAAAATCACAACCTCTGAACCAAAAAAACACCAAATATCCAAACCGAAGGAATGTTCAAACAAAAAGATGATAAAAATTTTATATTGGAAAGGGTAATTTGGTACGACACAGACCTTTTAGAAAACCCACCTCGGTTAACAATTTTTTGCATGCCAGCAGCATGCACCCTCCCCCCATTTGATTAAAGCACTACCTGAAGGGGAATTTAAGAGAATTCTCAGGAATACTTCTGACCCAAATTTATGGGATGAAGTTCTTGATGAAGTATTTAAGAGACTTTCTTCCAGAGGTTATATGGAAACCACACTCTCAGGTATTAAGGATAGGTTATGTGGAAGGAATAAATTCAGGGGTGGGTATCATGAACGGTTACCAATGTCACATGAACAGGATAGATTATTTTTTGTATCTAGATATTCTGAATTTTCATGGGTAATTGAAAAAATTCTCAAACAACTTTGGCATGTAGTTTGTGATGATTTGAGTATTGGACATCTGTTTCCCAGGCATATTACTTTTTCTTACAGTAGGTGCAATAATTTGAAAGAATTGTTAAGTAGGAAGCTGGAACATGCAATTGACATGAACATTGGTATGCAACATTGTGGACAAAGTTCTGTATGCGATAGGGTAAGTAACCTACATGGAAAGAAGATTAATGGGAAAAGGTATATAGCATTTGAGAAATTTGATTGCTCTTCACAAGGGGTAGTTTACATCTTAGGCTGTGATTGTGCCAAGCCATTATGGTATGTGGGACAAACTACAAGGAAAGTTTAAATTCACATTCTTGAACATTTGGGGGATATCAGAAGGGGTAACATGGATAGCCCCGTAGCTTCACATTTTGTCAAAATGCACAATGGCAATAGTAATGGGTTCATTTTCAGTGCGCTAGCTAGACCACATTTTCAGGGAGGTAATTTTAAAACAGAATTGAATAGGTTGGAACATAAAATGATTTACAGCTATCATACTTTACATCCGAGGGGCATGAATTTAGACAGTGGCATTATAGTTTGAATTAAGTCAGTGCTTTTTTGCTTCTTTGCTTTATTGTGCCGTTAATTATGTATTAAATTATTGTATATTGAAGTACACATCATATTTTATATTTTGTATTGGCACATTAGCAAGAATGTTTTTTATCAATCCTTAGCATTTGTACTGAATGTTATGTGTTTGAGTATTAGTTTTAAATAGAATATTTGATCATTTGCATTTTTAAAAATTGCATTTAGAGTGGCACTTTACAATTTGCACTTTAATTGTATTAGATTAATTGGTCAATGATTTAATTGTCTTTGATATATAAAAAGATGTTTTTGGCATGGTTAGATGTTCCACTGAAGTCGAATTGCCGAGGTACCAGGACACGTTAATAAATGGAAAATTTTTATCATCTTTTTGTTTGAACATTCCTTCGATTTGGATATTTGTTTTTTTTTTGGTTCAAAGGTTGTGATTTTTTGTATGTTCTATCATGGATCGTGACATTGCTGAAGGAATTCCAATGGGTGAGAACTTTTTGTTTGCTGAATTGGTGAAAGAGAGAGAACGTAAAATTGCAGCATCTGACTTATGGTTGGTTAATGCCACTGAATTGTGCTCCGAAGATTTTGTTCGTTTGGAGCGTCTAATGTCTAAAGAAGTGACTGTGTTTTATGACTCTAAATTGCTCGAAAAGTATGTAGCTTTAAATATTACCCCTAGAGGGTTGCGCATTGAGAAACTGCCAGCTGGTGGTTTTAGTGAAGATGAGGGTGACCTGCTTCTTGAATGGAGGCAGGTTACACAAGAATGTTCTCTCAATTGGCTCAGAATTCTTACAAAAAGAAACAACAGAACCGTTGAGAATCTTTGCAAAGAAATCGTTGATTTCCAACAGGAACTTATGAGTAAAACTCCTCCAAATGTTTTTCAAGGCAACTTTAAAAACATTAATGAAAAAGTCATCAGAGTATAAAATGATGTTATGGGAAGGAAGAAATCTAAGCTTAATAGAGACATAAGGGATTATGAGAAAAACTAAGTATACAATTGGCCACGTAAGGGATGCTGGTATCGTCAGAATCCTAAACGGCGCATGACCAAAAGTGAGGATGGTTCTTCATGCTCATCCATGGAGAAAAGCGGTAGTCGGAAGAGTGTCTTGTTTGAAGACATCATCTTGGATAGTTCAACAGATGGCGTGGAGAATTTGAGAAGTGACCAGAATCCCAAAAAGTCCAATTTGAACATGCAAACGCGTTAAAAAAAGAACCAGGGAAAGTCGGCTTCTTTTTTTCACAAAAATCAAAAGTAAGCATTTTGCATTCTTCTGATTCATTTGTATCAGGCAGCTCTTGTGTGAGCACACCTGATGGGAATTTGGACAATAATGGGACTATATTGGACATTGTTGAAGATAATGTGAACTGTGAGGGTGTTTACTCAATGCGTTTTGATGATTTAAGCGTGATTAATCTTTCCGACATCATCTTATCAGACGATATGTGTAGTGTTTTGCAAAAAGGAACTAAGTTCATACCCACCAAGTTACCCATGTTAGCAGACATCATTCTGGATATTCGAAAATTCATACGTAAATTGAATCTAAGGGTGCTTTTTTCAGATCGTGATTCAAATTTGCATGCTGAAACGTCAAATGGTATTCAAGAAGAAGATGAATTACTCAATTTAAGTATTTATGATTACAATGATGATTTGTTATGTGAAAATGAAACATGTGATGATGGTAATCTTATGGTGGGGGAAATGTTCGGGGCGTGTTATGGGCACATTGGCTTGCCACAGTTTCCTAATGAAAGTGTTTTTATACCTCCAAAGTGTTCCACAGCAATTAATGCTTTTGAGCATGTAGTTTGTACAAGTATTGAGAGAGTATTTAATGAATTTTGTAGAAAGAGCAGAATATTTAATCTCTCTAAAAATGAATGGCTTGCTTTAAAAGACTTTAGAACAAAATTAGACAGAGTGACTGTGAGACCCGCTGATAAAGGAGGTAATTATGGATACTGTTAAATATGAGCATATTATTGAAACATTGCTCAGGGAAGACACTTATATGAAACTGAGCAATAATCCACTGAAAATTTATTCAGATGAACTCGTCGAATTGTTGGAAAGAGGTGAAAGATTAGTTTTTTTTCTCGAGAAGTGATGTTAAAAAGTTGATAGTGAAAGAACCTTGGCACCCTTACATTTATGCCATTCCGAAAATTCATAAGAACATGACAAATCCACCAGGGAGATCCATCATTTCTGGGGTAGGGTCTTTTATTGAAAGAGTGAACAAATTTCTTGATTTTCATTTTAAAAAATATTTACCAAAGGTATGTTCTCATGTGAAGAACACTGAGGATGTATGTAGAGAACTGCGTGGGATAGTGTGGGACAAGGATTTCTACTGGGCCACAGTAGATGTTTCATCTTTATATATTAACATCAATAGAAGATGGGCTTTGGAGGCCATGAATAAGATGATGGGTGAGGGCCCACGCACGTTTTTACTGTCCCTGTTGGAATATAGCTTAACACATAATTATTTTATGTGGAAGAAGGATTTTTTTCTTCAAGTTAAAGGGACAGCCATGGGTGCAGCCTTTGCCCCCACTTATGCAGTGATATATACGGGTGAATTCAAGAAGGAGTTCATGTTTCAATATAATTTTTATATCAACAATGTCGTTTTTTATAAATGATACATTGATGACCTTATTTTTGTTTGTAAGGGAGAATTTTCTTTGTTTGATGTTTTCATGCGGAATATGAATATAAATACACATGGGTTGAATTTTACTTTTGAATATTCGAGAAGTAATATTTTATTCTTGGATGTGGAATTTTATATTGGAAAGGGTAATTTGGTACAACACAGACCTTTTAGAAAACTCACCTCGGTTAACAATTTTTCGCATGCCAGCAGCATGCACCCCCCCCCCCCCCATTTGATTAAAGCACTACCTGAAGGGGAATTTAAGAGAATTCTCAGGAATACTTCTGACCCAAATTTATGGGATGAAGTATTTAAGAGACTTTCTTCCAGAGGTTATATGGAAACCACACTCTCAGGTATTAAGGATAGGTTATGTGGAAGGAATAAATGCAGGGGTGGGTATCATGAATGGTTGCCAATGTCACATGAACAGGATAGATTATTTTTTGTATCTAGATATTCTGAATTTTCATGGGTAGTTGAAAAAATTCTCAAACAAATTTGGCATGTAGTTTGTGATGATTTGAGTATTGGACATGTGTTCCCCAGGCATATTACTTTTTCTTACAGTAGGTGCAATAATTTGAAAGAATTGTTAAGTAGGAAGCTGGAACATGCAACTGACACGAACGTTGGTATGCAACATTGTGGACGATGTTCTGCATGCGATAGGGTAAGTAACCTACATGGAAAGAAGATTAATGGGAAAAGGTATTTAGCAGTTGAATAATTTGATTGCTCTTCACAAGGGGTAGTTTACATCTTAGGCTGTGATTGTGCCAAGCCATTATGGTATGTGGGACAAACTACAAGGAAAGTTTAAATTCGCATTCATGAACATTTGGGGGATATCAGAAGGGATAACATGGATAGCCCCGTAGCTTTACATTTTGTCAAAACGCACAATGGCAATAGTAATGGGTTCATTTTCAGTGCACTAGCTAGACCACATTTTCAGGGAGGTAATTTTAAAACAGAATTGAATAGGTTGGAACATAAAATGATTTACAGCTATCATACTTTACATCCAAGGGGCATGAATTTAGACAGTGGCATTATAGTTTGAATTAAATCAGTGCTTTTTTGCTTCTTTGCTTTATTGTGCCATTAATTATGTATTAAATTATTGTATATTAAAGTGCACATCATATTTTATATTTTGTACTGGCACATTAGCAAGAATGTTTTTCATCAATCCTTAGCATTTGTATTGAATGTTATGTGTTTAAGTATTAGTTTTAAATAGAATATTTGATCATTTGCACTTTTAAAAAATTGCATTTAGAGTGGCACTTTAAAATTTGCACTTTATTTAATTGTATTGGATTAATTGGTCAATGATTTAATTGTCTTTGATATATAAAAAGATGTTTTTGGCATGGTTAGATATTCCACTGAAGGTGAATTGCCGAGGTACCAGGACACGTTAATAAATGGAAAATTTTTATCATCTTTTTGTTTGAGCATTCCTTTGGTTTGGATATTTGGTGTTTTTTTGGTTACAATTCATTTTTCCACTGATAAGCATTCAATGATGCCTTTATCCTTCTATTCACAGAAAAAGTGTGTCAATTAACTATATGCAATATCTTTACTTAGTAGTTTTTAGTAGTTATTAAATGAAGTATTAGGGGACACTGTCTCCCCACCCTTACCACAAACAAATACCTGTATGGTTTATTACTTTACTTATCAAATTTAAAGGACAAAGAAATGAAAAATAGAAGGTCTATTAGATTCAAATAAATTCGAAAAACGGCAGCTCTCCACAAAACACCAATAATACCAAAAAGGAGTGCAGTCCCACGAAGGAAGATCTCCAAAAAGTTAAAATGAACTTTTAATATCACCAAACACGCACAAAACACTTCCACATTAACGCTCTATTTGATTCAAATATTGAGCAATAACTAAAATAACAAGCCTAAAGACAGCATATTCTAGCTAATCCTGAAACTCACAATTTAAAAAAAAAACTACTAAATGAATATTACTTTAAACAATGACTATGTTCCTACACATCTCCAGGCTACTCTCACTTCTCTCTACACTCTCCTATTCTCTACTCTCAATAGACTACCTTGGATCACTAGCATACATTCTAGCCTATGAGATTACTGGCCGCTAACTACTTGTGACTGTTCTATATATAAAAAAAAAAAAAATATATATATATATATATATATATATATATATATATATATATATACATACACGTGTTCTACCTGAATTTTGTTTACTGTACACTGCTTAGATGAATCTTTTAACAACATAAGTGATGCTTAGGGTGCATCTTTAACTATGTAAGTAATGCTTAGTGTTTTTTCATCATGTCACTGTAAATCATTATGTAATGTATTTTTGGAGCTTTTCTCCCTGGGTCTCCACTGAAAATGGTCTGGCCCAGTCAGACACTAACTGTAAACAAATGTAAAATAAAATAAATAAAATACATAAAGAAATAAAAATTTGTAAAAATAATTAAACTATGCAGATTCTTCTTAATTTTCCCTTGTAATTTTATGAATGTACCCGCGGTGGTGGTGCTGCGGTAGCATTGTCACCTCACAGTAAGACGCTGTCCGGTTCGATTCTCAGCTAGAGCGTCTTCTGCATGGAGACATGTGTGAATGGGCATACCTTTGTTGAAGATTGTGCGTCAGGCCTAGCAAGCCGGTACGTAAAAAGCAACTGCCAATCATTAGCGGACCAGAGTTCCGCTGCGGCGACCCCTAACCGGGAAAAGCCGAAAGACACAAAAATGTATTTCTATGAATAATAAAAAGTGTTTCTAAGTTAAACAGAACCACATCAGACATAGAAAGCATGGCAATTTTGGCAATAATATTTTGAGGATAAGGTTGTGCTTTCATACAAGACTGCCACCTCCAACACATAGGAAACACCGAACTGCATGCAGATAAAGCAACATGATACGGACCTCTAAATATGCCTCAGTTCAATTTCTCCAAGTCCTCTAGGTTTCGAATACCATGACGGGAACTGATCCCATTCCTAAGTAAGGGTAAGATTAAAGTTCATGAAATTAGTACTGTTTCATTCTTTGATGTTAGTCAAAAATGCTCCTTGCCCCACCTACAATGTACCCAGAACTGACTCCTTCTATGATTCATATGGAATTACATGCATCGGTAGCATATTAAAAAAAAACTGTAGATTATTTTTTTATGAGATCTGGAACTGTCTGGGTTTCCTTTCACATTGCTCTTATTTCTGCCTGTAAATCCTGATATTTTATGACTTTGTGTCTCTCTGTATGTGAGACACCATAACTGCCAAGTGTAGCAATTTCAATAATCTATACAAATTTTGTCTTTTTTTCATGGACAACTATATCTGTTTTTCTCCCATCTATTTTTTGAATTGTTGATAATGGATGAGCCCACGTGATGTACACTGCATAATTCTCTATAATGCTTTGTGGTTCGTGTATCTAATGCTTCACACCTACTTCTATATTGTAGCAATTTCACAATTCCCAGTACAACAATCTTGCCACATTATTGTGCTTTTCATTATACAGGCCCACTGCCATGAGAATATCACACCCAGCAACAAGGTGTGTGACTGTTTCTAATTCTTTTTTCAGAATCTACGTTTGTCAGTTTCTCCCACATGTTCAATGACTTTGTAAACCAATGTGTACATAGTCCAATATTCTGGGCTGCCATTATTAACCTTTCATCCTTTGGTTACAACTCAATTCTCCTTAACCATTCCTGTGTCAAATTCTGATCACCATGAGGTTGTTCCAGATCTCTATACTTGCCACTATATTTACAGCCTTTCAATATTTCTTTCTTGCTAATCTGATCCTTCTCATTATATCATTCTTTTCGTTTTTTGGCACATTCAATTGTCTGATTTCTGTCCACTTCCTTTTTGATTTCCATTCCCGCTTGCCACCTGAATGTTTCTGCTAAACTACTCAGAGAGGGCATCTTGTAATTCAACTTCTCGTATTTTAAAACTTTCACTATGTTTGGTTTGGATGAGGTCAGCCGATAAGTATGCAGTCCCATGACTGCAGATCTATACATGTAATCAGTTTCAAGGAGAGCCATACCTTCTTCAGAGTGAGGGGTACATAATCTTGTTATACACTGATTTTTATATATAATTTGATAAGCGTGAAGTAATTTTCTTGTTTTTCTGTCCAACTGATTCAATACTTTTTGGGGCCAAGTCATTCACACAAAAACATTTAAATTAAAACAGGGAGAGCAAATTGGTTTAAAGTTTAGAATTTATTCCTAGATGTCAGAGCTGCTTTCAATGTTAGTTTTAGTCTTCTGAAGTATTCCTTACTAAGTTTTATTTGCATTTAATACTTTATTGCCAATTCTTCATTCATTCTAAAATATTTATACACTTCTTCCTGATCAAGTTCCTTTATACCACATTCTTGTTCTAGATTGATATTTTCTTGGTACTGAAACTTTCCTGCTTTAAACATTGCTTTTGCACATTTATCAAGACCCAATGTCATTTTTAAACATTCTGAGAAAGTTTTAACCACTTGCAGTTGTGCTTTCGACTCCTCATCTGATGAACTATATAATTTTAACTTATCCACAAAAGATAGATGAGAAATCTTTTAAGTTTTTTTTGTTTTATGGGAGCCAAATTATAATCAGGACCTATTCTGTTAAATGGGTTAATAAGGCAAAACAAAACAACTGTGGTGACAAAGAATCACCCTGGAATATCTACCAATGAATGTTTGTCCCTGGGATAATAATTTACCCTTTGTTATGGTTTAATGACAAGGTTTTGTCATCGTTTCAAGGTCATTGTTTCAATGTAGCATAATGTAATTGATCAATGTGTCTTATCTGTAAGCACTTCTTTATTCAAGAATGGGGGATGCTGTCAAATGCTTTTTTGTAATCTATCCATGCTATACTTACATTCTTCCACTTTTTGCAATTCTCTATTATGACTATATTTAGCAACAAATGATCCTTTGTTTCATATGGCTTTTTTGTTATCCTTTTGCTCTACTGCTATGATTAAGTTTTCTTCTAAATAACTATAAACTCTGTTGGCATCAATTCCAGTATATAATTTGAACATCATCAGAAGGCAAGTTATTGGTCTATAGTTTTTATGATGTCTTGCAGGTTCATTCTTAAGGAGGAGCATCTTTTTCCTGTTGTTAACCAGGTTGGTGTCTGTTCAGGATGTGCCTATAAAGTAGTTTTTACTTAAGGCTAAATCTTTATGTGAATATGTTTTTTTTTTAAACAAGAAACATCTTTACTGAATTATCACTCATAACATAGGCAATCATGCTTTATATAAATGGAAACAAACCATATTGACATTTTCATTTTCAAACATTATACATCATATATAATCTCCTATACAGTCAGTGTCAGTCAGATACTACATAGCACATTCCTCCTTCAAAACATTATTTTGCATGTACTGTTCCCTCAAATTCCATTTTCTATGTAATGTGCTCCTATCCATGTCTAAAGATCCCACTTCCAGTTCTTTTATCTCTGCTACCATATTTACTGCTTCTAGTACATTTGCGTTGACTTTGATTTACATTTTCTAGTAATTACTTTTTTGGCAGCCACCAGAATTAAAATCAGCAAGGCCTTAATGTGTCTAGGCAATTCTGACTCTGTATCACAACTCAAAAAATCATTTCCTTAATTACACCAATTTGCTCATCCAGTGTTTCTGACAGAGTAGTCTGCAGGGAATCTTTAAAGTCGCCAACTCATTACTCTCACAGAAAATATGTTCCCAGTTACGTCTTTCTTCCCCATCACACCACCAGCATTTGCACTCTACCTGTGGAAGAATTCTTTAGAGTCTGCTTGGGTATAAAGATACCTACGCAAATACTTCCAAGCAAAAATCCTAAAACTTCTAGACTTTGTTGCATGTTTGGGAGCCATACATATATCCTCCCATTGTTTAATGTGAATTGCTTACCCAATCTCTCTTCCCATTCCTTTCCAACCTCCTCTGATTGATTCCTAGAGTTATCATGCAATATTTTATAAGCCCTATTAATTATTGCTTTTTAACAGTAACTTCTGCTCTAGATTCTAGTAAAAATTCTACCAGTGTTGGCCTTTCCCTTAGAATCCTCCTATTCCTTTCTGTTTGCTTGTACTCTGATATCAATCCTTGATAAGGAAGTCAATCTCAAGCCTACAGTCCACATGCATTCCTGGCCTCTTCCCATTCTGTTACCTTCCCCTCCTTAATTATTCCTCCCAATACTTTGGTTCCTTTGGCAGTTTTCTGATGTCTGAAGATGTTTAATATTCATTTAAACGAAAGCGCTAACATTTTAATACAGTTTTACTTTTGGAATAAAGCTTGCAATCATTTTATACTTCTAAGTAGTGGTTCGTCTTTGTGGATTTAACTGACACGCCGGCTTTTTTGTTTTTGTAAGCTTATCAACGCAGTTTGTGGTTTTTATTCAGTATGGTTAATGTTATTTTCCTTAATGATCTTTTTCAAAATCCCAGTCTCTCCTTGTTTCTTGAGCTTCCCCCCATTTCATCATCATCATCCATTTACACTTTGAATTATAACTTTCTACTTGTGTTATATATATGAGTGTTAACTATGTAGATCTGAAATACCCCTGCAAATCAGATAATCCCAAACCACTTTGTTCTACTGGAAGGATCAACTTCTTATCGCACTTGACTTGTCCTCTTCCCTTCCCAGATAAAATCCTTCAACTTTTTATTAATTGCTATCCGTAACTTCTATTCTGGTTGATAAAAATATGCCTGACCTATGTATAAAACTAAAGAAAGTAAAACACGTTCACTGCTTGTATCTTGCTATCCATAAAATCGGTCTTCAGTTTCTCAGTTTTTGCATTATTTTTTGTTTAGTTTCATCTCACATATTCTTAGCTGCCATAACAGAATCCTTTCTAACCAATTCTCTTAAGTACTTCATTTTATCATGTCCCCATAAATGTGGGTACAGTAAACTCCCTTTGATCCGGCCACCTCTTTAACCTGCCATCAAACTTCTGCCACAGCCCTAGCAAAAGATAACTGAGAAGAACAACACTTCCACCACCTCTGGGCTAAATAATGACAGACATTTGAGTTTTAGACTTCATATTTATTTGAAAACACATGATAAAAATCCTGTTATTCTAGCTGATTTGTAATCTTTAAATGTTATTTTGTATGCATTTTCTGATTAATTAGCCATTTGTTTCTCAAGCCTAAGGTCCAGTCCCAGCAAGACTGGATAAGAAGGGGTCTACTGTATTGCTTAATCAATTCATGTGTGCATAAATAATTTACAGCTATTGGTTTTGTTTCACCTTCATTAATTTTGTATCCTGAAAAGACTTGAAACTGTCTCAGAATGTTCCACAGCACCAAAATGTCCTTTTCTGGTTTTATCAAGTACTTTATGAAAAGAGGCTAATACTTTCAGCCAGAAGTTAGGTATTGCATCTGAGCCTGGTTTCCATTTAAGAGTTTTTCTTAATTTTGTTTCAATTTCTCTGTTACTATATCTCATTTCATGCCCTGTACATTGGAACATACTGTTTCTTTTACTTCTATCTATTCAGCATCTTTGTTATGTTCCACGGGGTCTTCATAGATATTTCATCAAAGTGTGTCTATTTCTCCTTTTTTTTTGGTGGTATTTCTATTCCCTTTTGCTTTGTTTCCCTATGCTCTACAAAACTTTTCTAGATCATCGCTGAAGTACTTATTTTTTTCCTTTTTCCTTTACATTTATCTGCATATCTTCTATTTTTCTGTCTGTGCTGATATCTTTAGTTTATTATTTTCAATAGTATATGATAGATCCTGGTCTATGTCTAGTATGACAATGATGATAACGATTATTAAAGTATTAGTATTATTTATGTTTTGATAATCAGGTTATCCATCTAGGCTTATGACCCATGCCATCTACTGAAATACAGAAGCATGAAACTTTGTGGCCCCTTACATAACACATTTTTTTTTTTCAAAAGATAGGCTTTCCTACAACTAGCAATAACTTGGATGCTCTAGTACAACAAGGAATGGATAAGTATTTGTGACATTATATTATTTAAATAATAAACACATGTAGACAGTTTAGACATTTGTGACAATTACCGTTTAAACAGACTGATATTTGCCACAAATAATACAATATTTGTTAGCAGCAGCCGTTAACCCAACTCAGTCATACTACATGCTGATTTTGCGTTCAGTTTTCACATTTAGTAAAACGAAAGTATACAGAGTAACACTGTCAGCAGACAAACTGTTGTGCATATATTAGCAAAATAAGGAAAGAAACAGAGCTTATCATATCGTTTCCCAGGTAAGAGGAATGGATTAACAGAGGAAAATGAACTATAACTAAAAAAATGCTAATAATATAGAGCACTAACAATATTTATAGGTATCCATGTGTTTACTTGGCTAATGACCACAAGGACCTTTTTAAGCCTAGCCATGCATCCCAAATCTCTGACAAGCTCTCATACCCTTGATAACTGTAAGCAGGAGCTTGGGAGATGAAACATTTACTAACAGTGGCCTGGGAGATAAACCACTTACAAGTTGCCTGTGTCCATTAGTGACATAGATGCCAAATCAGGGATGAATTTCCTTTTCCCCATCCAGTTGTCCAAGTTACACTTGAACTGGGTTAGGGAGGAACTCTTTCACATGGATGGAGAGCCTGTTCCAGAAAAGGGGTAGTCTCTGGGATACCTGTCTCTCAGCAGGTCCTATTTATAGCACAGGCAAGGTTTTAGTCTTTAGAATGGCTAAGTATGGTGCTGTTTGTTTTGTGGATATGCAGTAGGTCCATCAGGATGGGTCTGACAATGCCTTGTATGCCAGACATTAGATCTCCCCTCAACAGTCTGAAGGAGACAGAATACAGGGATATGGCCTTGAGGCAATCTGCATAGGATATGTTACTTTCTCCCTGTATTCTTTTAGTGAGGGACCCCTGTGGACATTGCAGTTGTTGGATGTGCCTAGTCAGGTACATACCAAAGGGGGTATTGTACTCAATGATAGGTTTGATGAATGCTGAATACAGTAGAACAATGACTTCCTAGGACCTAGATGCCATACCTTTTTTATAACTTGCACAACAAGGATTTATTTGTTCAGTATGGGTCAAAGGCTAGATTACTGTCCATGTGTGCCCCCAAGTCCCTGACAACTGGAACCTTCAACAACATTACCAGACACGGCAGTGATGGTGGCAATGGCATCCTATTTTTTGGCTCTTATGCAGCTGACCATTAGCTGTCACTGATGCCAGTTCTCAGTCTCAGACCAAGATTCACCTAACCCCTGCAAACCTGACCTGATAGTTGGTTCCATATTCAAAAAGGAGACCAAGGCATCTCAATGCATTGTCATACTTGCTGCTATAGGATTTTTTTTATTATGCCATGCTCCTCCACCCATGATTTAGTAAGGCGAGGCCATTAACTCACTCAAGCCTAAAACACTTTTTTTGTACACTTTCAGTTTATACCCATGCAGCCCTACAGTGTCCAGAAATTAATTTTTTGGGTCTGGTTTCTTTAAGTAACTTACCAGCTAATAAAATGCAGTTTTAAAAATGACAAGGCTTTATTAACAAATTGACACTGAGATTGTGAGTCTAGGATGTCTTGCAGTGGAGAGATCCCTGGTTTGACACCTATGTCTCTAATGGACACAGGTAACCTGCAAATGGTTCATCTTCCAGGCCTATGATTATACTTATCAAGGGTATCAGAACTAGTCAGAGATTTGGGATGCATGGTTAGGCTTAAAAAGGCCACTGTGGTCGTTGGCCTAGTAATCACCTATGAACCAATATACCTATAAAGGAAAGCTTTATTATATTGAAAGTTCTTTTTATTTATTTGATTTCTCTCAACACATGTTACTATATCAAGCAAAGGGCCTTAATTCAGTCATTCCCCCCATACAAGAATGAGAAAAAGCACATACATTTTTCTTGCATCATACTCTTTTGACCAGATGTTTTTTTTTTACGCTGCAGTACCTACATTTACTTAAACCTGAACAAGGAGAAAGAGAAAAGGGAAAAAAAAACAGGGGCACCTGTTTAGTTTACTATCCTTGTTACACATGAAAATAACTGAGAAAGCTTATCTTTATAGTCACATAAACAAATTCAGACTGGAAACCAGGCTGAAATAAAGTGAAAACAATGCCAAAGGTAGAATAAAATCTCTTTGCTGGTGCTTCCAGTACCTCGGCTCAACAGCCTTTCAAAGGAATCATTTTTACACCACGAAGTGCAACATATTTAAATACATATCAATTAGGCTTGATGAAAATCATTCAATTGCAATAATTTTTGTAATATGAACAAATATGAAAATGAGGCTTTAAGAAACCTACAGATGGACCAAAGTATAGTGATAAAACCTGCGGATAAAGGGGGTCCCATAGTAATTGTGGACAGTGATAACTATGTTCGAACTGTGCGAAGCATGTTAGGTGATAACAAAGTTTACAGTTTGATTAACCCTGCAGAACTTAGAAAATTAACAGTAAATGTTGAACACAATTTGTATGATATGTTATTGAATCATATGATAGATTTGGATTTATATAACTATTTTAAAGTACCCAAACCTCTGACACCAGTTATTAATGGGTTACCCAAAATTCACAAGAACCCAGTTACACCTCCCATTGAGACCAATTGTCAGTGGAAGGAATTGGGTAACAGAACCCATATCACTGTTTGTGGAAAGAAATCTAAGACCCACAGTTCACGAGAACGAGTACATCCTTAGAGACTCTAAACAGTTTTTACAAGATTTATTTAGTTATAATAGTGATGTTGACTTGCAGAAAGGTACAATATTGTTGGTTACGTTGGATGTATGCTCCCTTTTTACATGCATACCTAATGATCAAGGTGTGGACATGTTACATGAATATTTACTAACTGGCCAAACTTATGAAGGCAAGCATGTGGATATTTTATGCCAGCTTATGATGCTTGTTTTGGAGAATAATGTTATGATGTTTGACAGTGACTACAAAAGGAAGGCATAGCTATGGGCACTTCTAGTGCCAATAGCTACGCCAACCTGGTAATGGCTAGCTGGGAGAATCAGTATGTGCTGTCATTGGGCAGGTGGGACCAGCTGATTTTCTACAAATGCTTTGTGGATGACCTTTTCCTAATGTGGAAGGGTAGTACTGATGAATTAAACAGCTTCTGTGAGTTTTTTAATAACACAACAGACTTTCTAACGTTTGAGATTAATTCATCTTATGAAGAGATGAACTTCCTTGATATATGTATATATTGCGACAGCACAGGGAAGTTATCTACTAAAACGTATAGAAAGGACTGTTATAGGAATCATCGCTTGCATAGAAGCAGTATGCATCCCAGATACATTTTTTTGAATGTAGTCAAAGGGCAAACTTTACGGGCATCCAGACTCACTACGGAGGATGAAGTATTCAATGCTGAATTAAATGATTTAGAGCAGAGATTTGTGGAAAGGGGATACACTGATTCCATGACTCAAGAGACATTATTAAATGCAGTTGATATGAGGTGTAATGTGGGGAAACCTTATTATTCAGAGGGGGTGTCTCTACTAAAAGTAATTGGAATAATAAGAAGAGAAGGATGAATAATTCTGTACGTATTCCAATAGAATTTTCAAGTGATGTAGGTGTAGTCACTGATGTTATTAGGAAGTACTGGCCAACTCTAACACAGGACCCAGATATATGTCCCATTGTAGATGAGAGGCCCTCTTTCTCTTACAAGAATAAAAAGTCAATGAAACAGTTTTTGTGCTACCCAAAAAAGAGAAAAGAAATGGATGAACTGGGTGGGAAGAAGGGTACTATCCCATGCTATAACTGTAACCAATGCAGTTACACTGATACTACTAACAGATTTTCACATCCGGACTTTAAGAGAGAATTTGAATTCAATGTTAAGGCAAATTGTAATAGTATAAATATTGTTTATTTAGCGGTATGTAACGAGTGCTCATCCTTCTATGAAAAACCAACAGAAAACTGAGATTTAGAATTAGGGAACACATGTTAAAGATTAGGAATGGTGACTGTACCAATGCTTTGATAAAACATGTTAATACAACAGACACTTCACACACATTTAGATTTCTAGCTGTTGAAATGGTCTATGGAAGTGAAAGAGGGGGTGATATCGTGAACCTGACAGAGACAACAGAAAGTAGGTGGATAGCAAGACTCAGGGCAAATAAAGGAAGGGGTTTAAATGATAGAGTACCCCTTTAAACCCCTGTTAAAACCAAGACCATTGGCTAGAAAATAAAGTTGTGTAATCAGACATAACAGTTATATATATTGTAATGTATGTATTTTTGATATATATATTATCTACAGAATGTCTTTTAACTGACAAGGATGTATAGCATATATTTTTAAATTGTTAGCTCTTAGTAATGATGTATCAGTCTTGAAGGAAGGTATATTTAAGTTAATAATTGCTGACTGGTGATTGGTTGTTTTTTAACTGACAAGGATATATAAGTGCTAGATGTTTTATTAGTAATAGGTCTGATGAAGTAGTGTATCTATTCCACTAAAGTGCTCACCAAATACATTTTCTACAGATTTTACTTACTGAGTGGTTTATTGAAAGCTCCTGCGGAAACTTACAGCAAATTTTATATCTACAGATACAGCCATTGTGGGGTCTATTGGATGTTTTTGTGGAAATTGTATCTCTCTTTTTTATCCAAGGACCCTGTTCTACTGCTAATGACTTGCCTTGTGTTTGGATATTTGTATTAACTTTTTTGCCTTGTGTTTGGATATTTGTATTAACTTTTTAATTAAATTAGGTTCATAGGTTCATAGGTTCATACTAGGCTATCTGCCCGAGGGCATTTACAAGCCTAGCCCATAGTTTTGTGGCTTGCGCCACCCCTTTAGTATGGGGAACTATACCCATTATTTTGCTGTGCCTCTGTTAAGCAGTGACACTGAGGTAATCCCTGGGGTATATCTGCGATCTCCCATCCATTGGTCAAGATTTCTCTTGAACAAGGCCAGCGAGGTGCTCTGCCTCACATATACCGGGATTTTATTCCACAGCATAGGAGTCTTTGGGTGATGAATCTATCCTCCAGCACGCCCTATTAATAGCCATGTCGAGGTTTAAGTCTCCGCCTTGTGGCTCTGACGGATCTAGATTTTTGAGGTGAAGCATATTCATCAAATCTGGGTTTGACATGGCCTTGCATGTTAGGCAAAGGTCACCTCTGAGCAGCGGTGGCGACTGAATAGAGCTGGAGTTCTTTCAGTCGGGCAGCATAGACAGATGTTTGAGACCCTTTATCCTTTTGGTGAGGAACTTTTGTGGCCTCTCCAGCTGCTGCAAGTGTCGGGTCAGATACATTCTGAATGGGGCATTGTACTCGATCATTGGTCTGATGAGTGATGAGTATAGGGAGACTATGACCTCCCTTGATCTAGATGAGAATCCCTTCATGATAAGGTGGGCAATGTAGAAGGTCTTCCTAACTACTTTATCTACATGGGTTTCGAATGACAGACTACTATCAACCTGGGTCCCCAGGTCCCTGATAACTTCTTCTGTGCTCAGTGGATTGCCACCTATTTGGTAGCTAGGGGTAACCTTGTTTTTCCTAAGGGTATGACTATGCATTTTTTGGCATTTAACTTTAGGCCATGGCTCTGGCACCAGTTATCCGTTTCTGTGAGACCCTTCTGAAGGATATCTGTGTCAGATGTGTTTTCTACTATGGCGCCCAGTTTGCAGTCATCTGCAAACTTTGTCAGCTATAACCCTCCTGTGTTTGCTTGTACTAACGAAAAGTAGATGCCAAACAAGAGTGGGCCCAGGACTGAGCCCTGTGGTACACCACTTGTGACAGGCTTTGAGTCTGACATGGCGCCAGCAACTCTGACCCTGTGGGTTCTGTCACTCAGCCAGTTTGCAACCCATCTTGTGATGTATGGGTTAACATTTAAGCTGATGAGTTTTTCAATGATACCCGAAAGTGGGGTATTGTATCGAAAGGCTCGCTTGAGATCGAGGTAGGCTGTATGGACTGCCTTTCCCTCATCAATGGCTTTGGTGACTGTTTCAAAAGTCAACCAAGTTTAGAAGGCATGATCTGCCTTTGACAAAGCCAAACTGGGATGGATCCAAAGTCTGCAAATTCCCTATGTCTTTATTTATGAGGTCCATTATGATCCTCTCCATGGCTTTGCAGATAAGGCTTGTCAAGCTAATGGGCCGGTAATTTCCAGGGTCGGTGGAGGCACCGCCTTTGTGAAGTGGGACCACAGTTGCAGTGCGCCACTCCCTGGGTACATATCCAGAGGTAAGACTATGATTAAACAGCTGTCCTAGCTGTGGGTTTAGAGTAGCTTGCCTATTTTTTTGTCTCTGATTTTGCAGAACATCACTGATTTACCTCATATTTATACCCTGTCCCTCGTTCACTTTTTTTTTTTTTTTTTTTTTTTTTGGTAAAACATTGAGGATTAATGTAGTCAATAACAGTACTCAAAGTTTCAGTTTTTATTATTCAGAGAATGCACATCTATGCAACACTTATTGTTATGTTAATATTTTAAATGATCTGGATTTGTCTGGCATGTATGTTAAACTGCTTCCTGTAATCAATGGTATAGGGTTTGAATCCTTTCAACTCCCTTTGCCAACTGCGTGACTTTGAGCAAATCACTTAACTAGACAGTGCTCCCAGGTCACCTTTGATAAAGGATACTTTGCCCATTGGGTTTACAAGATTAATAAATGCATCAAATAATATTTAAAATTTGTCCTTTTCTGTTTCCTATTATTTTTGTCTTGGTTCTAAGCTGATAATGGGTTGCTTCCTGCAGACAAAAGTAGAGGGTTTGAATGCTCCTACATCCATTTGCCTACAGTGTGAATGTGAACAAGTCACTCAAACAGTACTCTTGGGTCTCTTCTGAAAAAGAGAATTTCTTTAGTGGTTTTATCTGGTTAACAAATAGATAAAAAATATTTCAAATGTGTCTTTTTGGCGGAATTGTTCTAAGAAATTGAGGGCAATTTCTTTGTTTTCCAAAATTTTGCCAAAATTGTCTTTTTGGAA
>NC_056726.1:1914177116-1914192272 GCF_019279795.1 Protopterus annectens
TTTTTAATTCAAAACAAATTCAATTTTCCAAAATTTGTCTTGGTACATAGTTTCAGTTACTGATATGTCAACTAGGTCTCTAACTTTTTTTCACACAGGGTATCCCAGCAGACACATGCTCCAATTATGAGCAGTACTACACAAATAGCAATCAGAATATTCATAAGGACCACCCCACCCCCAAATAGATTCTGGAAAAAGTTCTCAGTGGGTTTGGGCCTGGTTCTGCCATTGCTGACACCTGCTGTATTACCTCCAGGTGATCATTGATTTCATGTTGGTTGTCTGGAATGTTGCACAGCATTCTTCTTTGATAAGCGCGACCACCTCTCCCCCTAGGGTGAAGTCGGGGCCATTCGGTTCTGTAGTACGACTGTTCTCATTGCATTCATTTCATCAGTCACAAGTTCAAGAGCGGAAAAGTCGCATTGCTCATTACTTCAAGGAGTTTTGACAATTTCCTCAGTTCCCAAATCGATTTGACTGCTCCGTAGGCTGGGAATATTCCAGCCCAGGATATGACACTGTCACTCAAGTACATATGAGTCAATTTTTCTTTGTCCTCCACAGCGAATGATCCTTCCAGCTTGCTTCAATCTTACCCACGGATTAGCAGGTTTTTGACTGTATTCTCGGCTTGCTGAGCTGCATTTCTCACATTCGATTTTACCCAGGGGCAATTCTGCAGTATGTCTTATGGCTGGATCCAGATTACCCAAAAATCAACTCCCGGTCCAATTCTCAGGTAACCATTTATAGGCCTTTTTCCCACAAACAAAATAACAGTTTTCTACTTTAGTACTGATGCGGGTTAACCCTGAATGAAACATTTTTTTATCTATAACAGATAATTGTCTATATATTTCAGGAGTTTTTTGCACATCTCTCAATGTTGTTTTCATCAGGCTTAAATACGAACCATAGTTCGAGCTACAACTAGTACCTTGGTCTACAGGTTTTATATAACATTTGTAAGACACAGTTATGTTACAATTACTCCAACCAACCTGGAGTGTATCATTTTTAACAAAGCAAACAATTCCTCTCTGAGTAACGGGTAAATATAATGCCACTTTGTCTTGTGATCTCACAGTACCCGTGTCAAATAATAGATTTTCCCAAGTTTCATTTATCCCCAGGGGGACAGCAGACATTAAAAGTCCTCCATATGCTGTAGGTATTGCAGTACAAACCCAGCAATTTGAAACGTTCATAGTCTCTACGTAGACCCGTTTCATAGCCAGGTATGTGTTGAAGTTTGGGTGCCAGTCTATAGCCAGTTTATTACGTTTTATCAATTTTACTTCTGTAGTTATATGCAAGAAAAACCATAACAACAAAAAGGTCACTACAAACATGGTTAATAAATGTATGATAAATAGGCCAGTGAACCAATGTCTTTGGGGTTGTTTTGCATTTTTATACACTCTGCCTCTGGCCATCCTGTTTCTGTGATATATCAGTTAAAAATGTTTATCCAACTTAAATTCTTTGAGTGGTTTACAGTGCCAAATGAACCCAAGATGATCTCTCAGCAATTTTACTGCAGTAGGTTGCCAATAGTACCTGGTACGGACCTTCCCACTTTGGATTTGCCCAGTTCTTTCTTTTGATGACTTTCAGCCAGATCCAGGACCCGGGTCAGCACAGCCCCCGGTTTTGTTTTTCTTTGTCTAAAAAAGAGTTCAACTGCAAAACAGTCTTATTTGTTAACAATTTCTTCATATAACTAGCTAATGAGCTATCCTCCAGCTCTGCAGGCATGAGGGCCTTCCATTGTGGCACACAATATGCTCTTCCAAATACTACCTCAAAGGGGTCAAGCCCTTACATTTGGAACAGTTCTCATGCTCAGCAGTGCTAAAGGCAGACAGCAAATCCAAGTCTTTGAGTCTCACTCATCAATTTTCTCAACTTGTTTTTCAAAGTTCCATTGTACCTCTCCACCAGTCCTGCTGACTGGGGTGATAAGCACAATGGTTTTTTAAAGAAATCCCAAAGAATCTCCCAAGCTGGTGTATTGTCTGATTAACAAATGTGTTCCATTGTCACTATAAATTCTTTCCGGTATACCAAATCTAGGAATGATTTCTTTCACTAAGGCTTTTGCCACTGTTGCTGCATCCGGGTTCCTGGTCGGAAAAGCTTCTACCCATTTTGAAAACATATCTATGATCACTAAACAATATTTTTTCCCTTTGCATTTATTCAGTTCTATAAAATCCATACAAATAGTATGGAACGGATAGGGTGGTGTCGGAAAGCTCCCTCGCTTTGGTTTAAATGCTCCCTGTGCATGGTGTTTGCTACAAATATGGCATGCTGCACAAAATTTTTGTGTATAATTCGTAAATCCGTATGTTTGGAATGTTTTGTTAACTAACTGTACCATCCCCCCTGTTGAGACATGGCTCTGCCCATGACTCAACAAAGCTGCATATCTAAATAAATTAGATGGCAATATTGGCTTTTTGTCTTTGGAGATGTACAGTCCCTCTTTAAGGATTGCTCCTCGTTTTATCCACTTTTGCTTTTTTGCTTTTGTAGCTAATGTCTGCATTGTTTTTAACATTTTTAAATCTAGAGTCTCAGAAGGTTGTAGTTTTTTATTTGAAAACACAGTTTCTAGGACTGAGGCAGCTTGCTTTGCAGCTGCATCAGCCCGAGCATTTCCTTTTGAAATTTTATTCTGTTGTTTGGTATGGGCTGCACATTTACAAATAGCTACTCTAGTGGGTAACTGAATGGAATCTAACAGGTTTAAAATCAATTGTGCATGATTAATCGGTTTGCCAGTAGATGTTATTATTTTTCTGTTTTTTTACTGTTGCGCAAAAACATGCACTGTAGAGAAAGCATACTGACTGTCAGTATATATGTTAACACATTTGTCTTTCGCTAGAGTGCAGGCACGTACAAAGCTATCACCCTGCTGCTTGAGCAGACAGGTTATGTTGCAGGGTTGTGTTTATGATTTCACGGTCTGTCACTACTGCATAACCTTACTCAGGTTCTTTCCTGTAGGTCTCGTCTCACAGGATCCGTCCCACATAAAATGTCACCTCTGCATCAGCTAAAAGGCACATCAGTGAGATCTTTGGTTCCTAGGTGTGGTTATTTGTTCCATTTCCTGTAGGCAACTGTGTGGTGTGCCATCTACAGGGAATCGGAAGTAATGTCGATGGGATTTAATATTGTGCATCGTTCAATTGTCATGTGAGGTTGACTCAATAGTATGGTCATACAAGAAAGATGTCTGGTAGGGACAAAATGCTATTTTCTCTTGCAGTAAAATTATCGCCCAACTGCATGAGAGGTACTCTCAACGATGGAGAGGATGAAACAATACCACTGAGGCCGAAGCTTGCACTGCCATAGCTGCTGCAACAACTGCTTGTACACAGGGTGGCAATGATCGTGCCACCGGATCTAACTGTGATGAATAGTAAGCTATGGGGCATTGCTTGCTGCCATGTTGTTGCATCAGTACTGACGTCATATATCCCTTTACCACAATCTACAGTCTGGAAAAATCTCTTATGGTAATTCGGAAGCCCTAAAACTAACGATGAAACTATCAGTTGTTTTAGTCTGCAAAAAGCTGTTTCTGCTTCCGATGTCCAATGTAGTATTTCTTGTGCTGCCATTGGTGATTTAAATATTAAATCAGCCAATGGAGCTGTTTCAAAAGCATGGTCGGTATCCAACTTCGACAAAAATTAGTCGTTCCCAAGAAGGACATCATTTCCTTTTTGGTAGTTGGTTTAGGTGCTTGTAAAATTGCTGTTTTCCTATCTTCATCTAATGTTCTACCTTCTTTGGATATCACATATCCCAGGTATCTAACCTGCTCTTTCCAAAGTTGCAATTTATGTTTATTCACTTTATGTCCTTGCTCTGCCAAAATTTCAACAATGCTATTGTGTCTTCCCTGCATTGCTGCTGGGTGGGGGCTGCAAGCAAGATGTCATCTACATAAAGTAATACTTGACTGCCCCCTGGTGGAGAAAATCCCGCCAGGTTGCTAGCCATCTCTTGTGCAAATATTGTTGGACTTTTACTATATCCTGTGGTAGTCGGGTGTACGTATACCTTTTGCCCTGAAATGTAAATGCAAACCAATGCTGGCTGTCAGGGTGTATAGGTATTGAGAAACGCATTGCTAATATCTACCACGGTGAAATACTTTTGTTGCGGCTTCAAATCATTTAACAAGGTATGTGGGTCTGGCACCGTAGGTGCCCTTGGTATTACCGCATCATTTACAGCCTGTAAATCTTGTATCATCCGCCATTCCCCGTTTGCTTTTTTAACAGGAAACAGAGGAGTATTACATGGTGAATCCAAGGATTCTACCAGTATCCCTTCCTTAAGCAATGCCATTATGATAGGTTTGATTCCCTGCTCCGCATCCTTGCTCAAAGGATATTGTCTTTTCCTTGGTCTAAAGGCCGATTTTGGTGTAATAATTACTGGACCTGCTGTTCAAATAAGCCCTACATCCGATTTCCCTGTTGACCAAAGAACATTTGGTATCTCACTCAAAGCCTTTTCTTCTTCTATCAAGAACGCCAATCAGCTGTCTTTACTCTGTTGTAAGTGTACAGCTGGGCGTGCTTATGCTAACCAATTTAGTTTCTGTTTTTGTACTCCTAGGTCTGATAACTCCAAGTCAGTTAGTTTCTCCCATTTTGTCACTTTGTCACCCAAATCTACCCACCTAACATTCCTGTTTTGGTTAGGCTAACATGCGGTAGTTTATTGGATCTGTACAATTCCAAGAACTCCTGAGGTAATGAACAACTCACCACACTATTTCCCTCAGTGTCCCAGTATAAAGTCCGTAGTATTAATCTATTTGCGGGATTCCTGAACAATTTTGTTCATACTCTTTATCAGGCCCTGATGTGCTGCAATAGTATAGGGTACAATGTAACAAATGTTGTTGATCAACATCGAGGGAAGCACCTTGCTGGTGGCTACATTCATCAGTTCCTTGGTCACTGCCCTGGACCCGGTTGTAACCAGGTCCTGGCTGTACCAATAGTAGGCCTCACCCTCCGATCGTACCACAAAAGCATCAGTTCGTCTCTGTGCCTCCATACCTTTCATGGTAGGGACTACTGCTATGCCAAAAAGTTGCATGAGATCTCTTCTAATAGGTTCATGGGGCATTTAGCAGAAAGTACTATTTTACTTCTCTGCTATACCGAGACAGGGTCAGTTATTGCTATATCATGGGAAAGTGGTTCCCTGTACAGTTGTCCATTTGCTGCTTTCACTAATATATAATCGGGTGACTCAGAATGTTCCGGTAACTTTGAAGGGTGTATCAAAGTTCGTGATGCTCCTGAATCACACAAAATTTGATTTCTCTCCTTCCACCAGAAGTGTAACTTCCGGTTTAGTGTCTGCTAAATAGAGCTCCAAGCTCAGTAGTGCCAAGTCCAAAACTTCACTTTCCCCAACTTCTACATCTGGTTGCATGTCATTTGTTTCTTTTATGATATTTACATTATTCCCCTGCTCATTAGTCTCTCCTAATGACGGTCGAGCAGTATAACTGCCATCTAGTCAATCCTCCTCATCCTTATCCTTTTTTTCCACGGGTGCCTTACTCCTGCAATCCCTTGCCAAATGTCCCTTCTTACCGCAATTGAAGCATTCACCTCTTTTTTTCCTGTCCTCATAGAACTCTGAGTTTCTGTCAGAACGTTTGTTACCCTGAGTATTTCGCTTACCCTTTTTGGCTGTTTGTACTACAAAAACTTCCGCACCGTCTTCACCTGTGAAGACCTGTGTTTTTCTTTTTTTACTGTTAAAATGTTTTCGGCATGCCTAGCATACTCTAATAAGGCTTGGAGCCTACTGCTCGGTGATCTATCATATGCTTGTGATGAAGCTATTGATAGGGCAATGCAACCTTTTAAAAATGCATTCTTCAACTGTTGTTCATATGAGCTATCATTTTTTGATTTTCAGGAATAGTCATACCACTATGGTTATTGAAACATTCTAATAATCTACCATAGTATGCGTCTACTGTTTCATTATCTTGTTGCCGATTGGTTAATGCAAGTCCAATCTGCCCTAGGTTTCCATTTTTCAGTAATGCGGTCTGTAAGACCCTTCAATCTAGTATCTAGTTCTGCGTCACTATATAGGAGTGGCCTGAGTTGGCGTCACGGGCATTCCAGGCTCACAAATCATGTGCCAGTCCGGACCTAAAATTTGTCTAACTACTTTTTCTACCTCTTCCCCATTTAGGTGGTAACTCAATCTCATACCCTGTAAATCTTGTACAAATTTTTCAAAGTTAATTTTTGGATGGGAATTCCTCTGTAGCTTTCCGGATGTCTTCCGGTGTCCATGGTCTATACACTAAGAGAGTTGAGGCCTGGCCCTCCTGTCCTGCCTGTGGGTTTGGTACTTCAATTAATGGACAGATTTCCTCACTCTCATCTAATGAATTTCCGCTTGGTTGAACATCTATAAGTGTTTGGCGTGTTCGGGATCTAGTTCCGATAGGTTCTCTTACAAATGGTTGTCTTAATACCCTGTTGTCTCCGGATAACGTGGAGGGTCCAGCCCGCCCCGCTTCATATTCTAAGTAAGGCATCGGAGGAGGTGGTGGGGAGGGCCGATGCTACTACCGTATTATTATCCTCTTTGTCTAAAAAATAATGCTTTTGCATTCTTATTTTCTGTTCCCTCGGTTCACTTCCTCAATCCACCTATGTGCTTGAGGAACACCCAACTGTCGTTGTTTTTTTGCCTGACCCTCTGTGTCAGATTTTAACTGTTTCAAAAGTTTTACTAGTGATATTTTATCTAATTTACCATCGAATTCATACTTATTGACCCATTTTGAAAAATGTCTCACATTATCTGCTCTTTGCAATTGCATATACTTTGCATCTTCTGTTAGGGGCGGGTCACGTGACCCTTTAGTGCACTCATTTCCCATGTCTCTTTAAAAAAAAAAGACTGTTACGTAACCCTTTCTCTTGTACCACGTGGTATCTTATTCCCCGTATCCACAGTAGTGTCTAGAATGACTGTTTTACTTTGCTTTGTTTATTCCCTGATCTATGACTCAAGATACAATACTTCGACTATCTCTCCTGCTATCACAAACCTTAGCAATAGCACAGTATAACCTGGTCCCTGATCTAAAACAAAGACAAAGAGGGGAATTCTGCTTACCTGAGCCTCCCGCTTACTGTTATGCTTCTTTTTAGGATCCAGTTTTCCGCCGCCACAGATCAGACAAGTGGACAGCCTCTTACATACGACAATTCAGTCGGAGGTCTTTCCTTCTTCTGCGCAGTTTTCAGTGCCACCTATACACTCTGACCTGCAGCTTACCAAGGGAATTCCGGCACGATTAGGACCAAAATGTTAGATAAATTGTTAAAATCAGACTGTAAAAATCATTCACAATAACAGACAGTAATGCAGGATTCTCAGGTATCTACTGTATATGTATTCTCTAATGTACATTAGGAGGCAAAAAACCATACACAAACTTGTACAGAATTTTGTCTAGCTTTATTTAGGAAGCACATGTCATTTTATACTATTTACAATCAGCTTTTGCCCACCTCACTGACGTGGTCAGTGACAGGGTCTTTACATCATAGTAACTTATGAAAAGTGCTGAGATAGTGTTTTTCAAAAATCTTTTTCCCATGAGAATATTACAGCCTTGCAAGCACCTGGTCAGTCACAATGTCCTTCTGAGGATGTAGCCAATTCAAGGCCCCTAGATTAGTTCGAATACAATGGATGCATGTCTTCTTTAATACTTCTCTTTGTCTCTTTCTTGTTCACCAAATGGACATTATCTCTGATAGTGCGCGCAAGGCCATTCTTCTGGTGGAAGCAGGAAAAGATACATATGCACACAGATTCATTATTTTCTAACTTTGCAAAATAATCTCTTACTGACAGACATGAGCCAGCCGAGCTGGCTACTGTCAGGGTCAAGTTTCTAATCACACTGCAGCTATGCTTCAAGCAATAATATGCAAGTTTATTTCTACTATCATTCTAGTAAAACAGAATTAAATGCATTACATATTATTCTATTTTTCAATCTTTGCACTTCATATATGTTCAAGTTCATTTATATATATCTGACCACACAACTTATATATGTCTGAATATATGTCTCTCTAACAGTTGATATATTTGAATACATATTTTCCTAACAGCTTATATGTGTGAAATACATATTTTTCTAGCAGCTTGTATATGTGAGCACATATTTTTCTAGCAGCTTATATGTGAATACATATTTTTCTAACATACCTACATGAAAAATATGGCCTGTTTAAAAAAAATGAAATGTGTAGGGCATCTGAGCCTAATTTTGTGCACACATTGTTCAGAAAGGATGGAGTGCACTTGTCAAGATCAGGGAATGGAATTTTTTACAGTAGATATTTTGCAACATTTGACAAACACAAGGCAGGACTTTTGCCAAGTCAAACATTTAACAGTTCACAGATAGCAAACATTTCATGCATCTCTGGTGGTTGTTAATGATAGGAGCATTAATAATATTTTTTTATTGGAAAATTTGCTACGTTTTGTTGTTATTGTTTGTGAAACATGGTTAAAGGACAATGACTGGAAACCAGTTCTGTCAGGTCATAAATGTTTTTACTGTAACATACATTCTAACAAAAAATCAGGTAGAGGTGTTATGATAGGGATTAAAGATAGTTATGAGACCTGTGATTTTTACATGTTCAGTGATAGCACCAATACTATAGATTGTGTAAGTGTGACAATAAAGACAACCCTGGAACATATAACAATTGCCAGAATGTATAGACCACCAAAGTCAAGTGCTGATGACCTAGAGGAAGTCATACGTTTCTTGCATGAAACACAAGAGGGAAGAATAACAGTGGATGGGGACTTAAATTTACCGGAAACAAAATGGAATCATTTTGATTCAATAACACTAGTTAGAAAATTATTCACAATTTATGCTTAGGAGCAACTATTGCTTCAGACTGTAAAAAAAAAAAAAAAAAAAAAAAAAAGGCGACAAGCGAGCAGAATATACTTAGACATTGTTTGTGTTGCTACAGAAATTAGTGTTACTTCATGTCAAGTTTTACCACCATTGATGTGCAGTGATCATGGGGTTATTAAAGTTATCTTGTTGCCAGATAATTCTGCCAAACTGAAATCTAAGCCAATGCACAGAAGGTTACTTACAGATTATAGGGAAGCAAAACTTTTACTATATAAAACTAACCGGAGTGAGTTGTTCAGTGGAAAAACTGCAGATGGAATGTGGAAAGTTTTGAAAGAGGAATTGTTTGAGTGCAAAAAGTCAAAAAAATGTTTTAACATCAGGATCTAGGCACACAATGCCAGGAGGATATATTTTTGTAAGAACAAGATTCCTGATTAAGGTAAGAAGCAAAACATTTAAGAAATGGAAAAGAGGTTGAACTTCAACTTTGAAAACTGAAATAAACAAACTGGACAAACAAATTAAGAGTAGTGTGAGACAAGATCAAGAAATATTTGAAGAAAATTGATATGAAGATATAGAGCATAATAAGAAACCATTTTAAAGATACATAAGATGTGGAAGAAGTAAAGACATACAAATTTATAAACTGTCCCCAGATTCATGAAGCCTGCGCCAGTATGCGGGTCAATGCCAAATATGTCCGCCGAGTGATTCAGGTACGAACCAACACCATGTGCACTACCGGCGTATGCCAGATCTATGCAGCCCTCGGCATAGGTATGCAAATCACCCCATGTGCAGTGTCACACCATGCTAATGAAGGCATACAGCGATTCACAAAGTGGTGCAGGTGTAGCGCAAGCCCATGGAAATGTAAACCAAAAAACATGGTTTACATTTTCCCAAACAGAACATTGGAGTTATGGAAGCGGACCAGACTCATGTATTACAAAGTTAACATATACCAATGGCGAAATACACAGCCAATGGCACAAGAAAAGATGTACAACACCTAAAAAACAACATTTAATGTCATGTCCACAGCAACGCACAGTACAACCGCAGGGCATGTGTGTGCAAACAGGAATACAAAGGGAATATATACGAATGTCATAAAATCGCAATGAAAGACAAATTAGGATTGCACCATAATATGCAATGGTAGGCATGGCACACCACAAGCAAGGCGCAAGGGTTGCCAGGGGCCCGCGACAGTGTTCAGCACTGTAACTATGAATTAGTAGTCAATGCCATGCAAATGAGGCAGGTAATAATGAATCGCAAACGTCGCGCCGCATTAAGGATGTACCTGACGGCGCAGCGCTATAACACCGAGGAGTGTATCAGAGGTGATACATGACATCAGCAGAGGGGTGTGCCACTGTATCAGTAAGCACATTAGAGCAATGCAAATCTGGCCTGGCCATTGCTAAGCAAAGCTGCAGGACAGGGGTTGGGAGGAGGGTATAGAACTGTTTAGCTGAGAGCACACATGGTGCCCGAAAGCGCATGTGTACGGGGATGAAATTGTGCCCGAAACCTGGTAAGTGAATGCAAGCGCCACGAACAATAGCACAAACAGGAAGGTCAGGGGAAGAAAAGAAGGAAATGCCGAAGCAGGGTAATTGGCATACTAATGAGCAATTAACACCAATCAACTCACTGCAGCCAATTGACGGCAGTAGACAAGCCTGCATGCAGAAACCTGCAAAACAGGATAGGGGAGGCATAGGATTGCAAAGAAAGGAAGGGAGGACCTGGAATGCAAAGATAGGAGGACTGTCATAGCAGAGCAAAGCAAACCCACAGTAGATCGGCAATAGCCCACATTATGCAAGATAAGCCAGGTCTAGGAAAGTACAAATGAAAGCAGGCAGCTGGATGCATGCCAGCAAATGGTAGGTGTAACGTGCACAAATGTAAACGGAAGGGCCAGAGGTAATTCACGGCATCCAAATGTAATGCAACACCAAAGGCAGCACAATAGTGGTTCCGTTAATAAAACACAGAAGATACCCTGTAGCCACGATCGTACATACACACCCTATGACATCATCAGTGTTCACAGCAAAACAGTATAAAGTGTGAAAGCACCCAACACACACCTGTGTATTCCCAAACACCGCACCATAGGTGTAAACAGACGGGGAACTTTTAAAATGTACAGGTTGGGAGCTGCCATAGCTGTGATTCATCAGCATGTGTTACAGACCGACGGTGTTGTGGAGGATGATGCTGACAACCACCGTAGGCCTTGGAGGAGGAGAAGAGTGTTCAGACCAAGGGTAAACTACCAGGGGCTACATGATCTGGAGATAGTAGAGCGTTACAGGGTGGACAGGGACATCTTACAGCAAATAGTAGAGCTGTGCCGGCCACGCCTGAGAACCAGAAACAACAGAGGGGAACCCATCCCAGTGGACATGAAGGTATGTGTAAGCTTGCGAATACTAGCCACAGGTACCTTTCAAAGGCCAACTGGAGATATAATGGGGATCTCACAGGCATCGGCATCCAGGGTACTACACCAGTTCCTGGATGCCATGTTACCACATGCCAATGAGCATATATACTTCCCCCGAACTCAGGAGGAGTTGGCCAGCAATATGCGTCACTTCCACCGTGTGGCAAACTACCCGGAGGTACTGGATGTGATAGACTGCATGCACATACAAATCAAGTCACCACCCGGTGAGTATGGTAGGCGCTACATAAACCGCAAGGGATTCCACTCCATCAACTGCCAGGTCGTATGCAATACTCAGGGCATTATCATGGATGTGTGTGCTGGCAGCCCTGGAAGCTACCACGACTCCCATATCTGGCATGCCTCACAGCTATATCAGGTATTTGTCAGGGGGGACATCCCACAAGGACACCTTGTGGGGGATGCTGGCTATGCACTAGAGCCATGGATGATGACCCCCATCAGAAATGCGCACACACCAATGCAAGAACGCCATAATGAGGCACACGCACAAACCAGAATCATCATAGAGCGTGTGTTTGGGATGCTGAAATCATGGTTCCAGTGCTTGGACACATCTGGTGGAGCCTTGCAGTACTCTCCAGGCACGTGTGGCCACATCTTCATAGTATGTGCCATGCTACATAATATGATCCTCCGGAAACAGCTGCAGCAGGGTCAAAATGGGGGAGGGCCTCACAGCCCACCGCAAGTGCCAAGGCCAACACAGGCACAGAGGGATCCAGACCACAGACACACTGTGCCAGCCCCAGTAGGCAGATGGAGGTGTGCCCAATATGCCTACGCCTTGGCAAAGAGGGAACGTATAGCACATACCTTGACAGTGTAGGCTCCCACGGACTGACACCCTCCCCACCTGCACATACAGTAACATGGATGGCACACAAACACGACTACCTGTAAATTGTGATGTATAGGTGGCCCACTGTGGAATCCTACATAGGCAGCCCTCAAACATTGTACATGCAACAGCCATTGGAACACGGAAATGTCAACATCTGAACAGTAGATGCGCCTATCAGCATCTGTCGGTGCTGTGTGTATAGGTTCTCAGGTACATCGGTAGGTACATGACCGATTGTCAGAGGCAAAACACCAAACGGGGCAAACAGTGACACCCGTCGCCACAACATCGAGTAAGCAACTGTCGCGTACTGGAGCAGAGGCAATCGTGGGAGCCCATGTGTGTAAACACTATCACGGATTACCCGCCGCGTTACTGAGGGGCTCCACAAAATGTAATCATGGATGTTGTGTCAAGGCAGGGGATGTACCCATGACAGGCATTCGTCACCCCGGCATGCTGCATCCACGGTTGTATGAAGGTGTAGCAAATTATCGGGTGTAGCTAATTGTGTTATACATACCCAGTGCCAGAGTACAGCCAGTAAACATCACATGGACATACCATTAACTGGACCCATCAAGTTGTAAACTAACAGAGTTATCCATGTGAGTGCAGTGTGGAGTAACTGCTGTAGTGTACTGCACATACAAAATTTCATAATTCGTGTAGAACCCCCAGATGTCCAAGTGGTACATGCAGTGACTGTCGTGCATGTTCCCGGTCCCACGTCCCGCAAAGGATGTAATGTAATCCCGACGGCACGGGTAATGCATTCCGGATGCAGGTCATCAGAATATGTGTAGCACACGTTAGTGGGAATAAGCGTTGCCCACAGCTGGTAAGCAATGTTTAAATATGACTATACGGATATGCGCGAAACAGGGCTAAGCATCACCAACCACTGCGCAGATCACAGTCAATAATGTACAGAACAGGTGACACCAGCATTAGTCACCCCCGAACAAATAGCGCCTGCTCTGAAGGGTAAAACAACCACTGCCAGGAGTGGAACAGGCAGTCATGTATACAATCACCCAACACTATTGCTAGGCAAGATGTACATACGGTAGGGTTGCCACAGTTCAGATGACCAATGTGGGTCATACGCCAGATGTCTGCAGGATGACACATACACCCGGCCAGGACGAAAACCAGAACGTCAGTATTTTGCATAGATAAAAAGCTTAGTCTAGTAATGGTCGCAGGTACGTGTTCCATGTCCTGTAACATGTAGGTGGGTCAGATACAGAATAAGTGTGTTATGCAACTATGACATAAACTATAGGGAATATGTTTGTCCCAAAGTCGCAGGACATTTGCTATGTTCACAAATATTTAGCAGGACACAATTGCACAAAGAGGGACTGTCCCTCGCAAAGTGGGATGGGAGGTAAACTTAACCTATGGCAGGTGTGTAACGTGACAGGTACAGACACAAACGTGCGGAGTCCAGGAAACACAATATACACTGACAAACACACAATGAAAGGCGTAGCGTGCCTGTCACCACCCCTGTCCGAGATATATATATATATATATATATATATATATATATATATATATATACACATATATAATACAGATAGAAAGGGCGATAGTGTGATATATGTTGATATACAAGGGGTCACTGACATCTGCAAATATATAGATAGGTCGACGACATTCAAAACACCTTTGAGGTACAAATAAACAGGATACCGCCAACTATGGAATGTGCCACACACCGTCACGTGTAACCAGGAGGCTGAAAGACATAAAGAACACAGTACTGGAACAGTAGAACCACGAGCAATATGACGATAGCAAGGACATGTAGTCACCACTGGCAGCGGTGCGGTCCACGTAGGTACCGTGTACAACTGTGGTTGTGAGTGATGTAGCCTGTGTATGTGTGTGTTGAGGGTGCCATGTGTGTTCCCATGTGACTAAAGTGTGTGTATGCGTCTGCATATGTGTCTGTAGGTGGCAACTCAGAGGTAGATGATTACGGTAGGTGCGGGTATAGCTAGCCGCAGGCATGCGGTAAACACCTGTCCCACATTGGGAGGGACAGCCCCTCTAGCCAGGTGTTTCCTGACATGAAACATTACAAAGGGCAACTGTCCGAGAGTTTAGGACATTAGTATGTCCCAAATAATATGCAATAGTTGCAGGAAATACTCATGCCTGTATGTAAGAAATGGAAATGTTACATGCAAACCGATAAGTAGTGAAGGACCAAGAACAATTGGTATGTAATGAGGATAAAAGTATGTGCTATCCTGTGAACTGACTGTGGCCATATGTCAGCCTGTAAACACCACTGTGTGACCCGCAAGTGTCCAACTATGGCCATATGAAAAGGTGGCAAGCCATGTGCCAGAGGGTCTGACACCAACACCACTGCAATAACTGCAAATATCTGGGACAGACATACATGGGATAGTGGTCATTTACAAATATCCCTGCACATATCGCCGTACATCCGGAGGTATGGAAGTATCAACCGCACCTGCATACCATATAGAAACCAATTAACAATGGCCCAAAGTAAATTCCCATAACGGAAGTCTATTAAGTGATAGCACTGTAATTAGGGAAGGGGCCCACACACATATAGATGGACTACGTAGAAATGCAAGCCCCACAAAACCGTATATGCTACGTACACCCATCTACATCCCCCACACTGGAAACAATAGCAATACAGGCCGTAACCACAGCCCAAACATCTAGTTAGTCAATTACATCTACTGAACCATTTACATACCTTGTGAGAGACACATTTAAAGGTGCCATGCAAAATTGTATCTGTCTTATAACGGAACAAACGGCGATGTTACA
>NC_056726.1:1914192772-1914255272 GCF_019279795.1 Protopterus annectens
CCCCACCAGTCCTTGGAATCCCTGTGGCACTGGTGAGATCATGAGCCAACCGGTCCCACTCCTCAGCCCTGTATGGTCCCCAGAGGACCTGGCCCTGCATGAGTTGGGCCTCATGATTATGGACTAGGAGCCAGACCATGTACCTGGACACCTCAACACCCCACCTCTGTGCTCGAAAGCGACTACCCTCTCCTACTCCTGTCATTCTGCCTGCAGGTCAGCTCTACAATCGTTTATGCTGTGTATTCCTGCCTATCGGGCTTATATAGTCCGTTTTTCTCCGCACACATCTGTGATTGGCCATTTTGGAATTGTATCAACTTCAGTAAACCTGCATTGTCATGCTCTAGTTTGTATTCATTCCTATATATTAGCTATTATTGCATTTACAGGTACTGCTGTCATGGCTTAGTGGTTTTGTACCTTGACTATGGTGTATAGTATCCTGGATTCGAACCTGGCCACTGCTTTTTATTTTTCTTGACTGTCTAGACATGCTGAGGGGTATGTCTGTGTAAAGGCAGTTTTGATACGGCTTGCTCAACGTTGCCCGTCGGTTAGCTTGTTTGCATGGTGCGCAGCTCCGCCCAAACGGGGTACGCTGGTTTAAGCCTCATTTGGCTATTGGCACGCATATTACGCTCAGCTCAGTTAGGGGCACATAGACTTAGCATGTTAAACTACTGCTCAGCTACTGGCACTCATTTTGCGCCAGTTAAACCACTGCTCATCTACGGGCACATGCACTCACTCTGTTAAACTGTAGCTCAGCTATGAGCACATCTGGCATTCTTTCTTCTTTTGTTACCTCACATGTCTTCAATATAAATGGGCTATTTCATTACATTTTACATATATTGTGGTTTTATGTGTACATATTTGTCAGGGACTTGTTTCCTGCTTATTTTGAAAAAAAACAAATTGGTGTTGTGGGGGCTCGAACCATGAATGCCTGCTCTTCAGTCAACATCTCTACCGCTACACTATTGCTTTCTTGCTTATTTTGCATATTTAGTTCTTATATGCTTTCCCACTGACTGCTAACTGTAGCTGCGCTACGGGCACGCCCGTGCAAACGAGCGCACTCACGGTTAAACATCTTTACAATTTAAAAAAAAATATAACATGTTAATTTATATATATTTTGTGTTCATAGTCTGTGGGGGCATGTGTTGTGTTGTGTTTATTCACATTTCCGTGGACTCTGTTGTGGGTGTTTACTTTGAGCACTTTTACACTTCTGGGGGCGTGTCCGCTTGCAGGGCTCAGCCTACGGACACGCCCCCTACTGTCTTACACGGACCATGTTAGACTTAGGTGTGATTCAGCATGCTCTCATGAATATGCAAAGCATGCTGACATCACTCCGTTTAACTGCAGCCTCCGTGTAAGAGTTATAACTCTTACACGGAGGCTTGGTGAATCCTGGGGAATGTTATTTTGCTTAATGAACATATCACTTGCATGTCTATTACGAAGTCTGTTGGAATTTCGCTATTATATGTAAAATATCTAAAAAGGCTATACTTCAACTGAGATTGTTTAGCAAGCAAGAGCAAGTTAAGAAGCCTTGCAGAAGTAAAAGAAATAATAAATAGAAGCAAGATGAATGGTTAGAAAATAACACATAATACATTATTTGCATCTACAGAGAAGATAAAATAGAGTGGAATATAAATAAGGTTGTTTTAATAATACAGAAAATATAATAATCATCACTGACTCATACTTAACAATGCTTAGTAGCTATAAGATGCCACAGTTCCCATTTATTGGTTTGGTTATTCACTAATTCTTGCTACAAATAATATAGATAACAATGTAATCAGACTCTTAGTCCTATAAAAATAAATGTAGCCCAACATTACCTATTCATCTTAACATAATGTACCTTAATGTATTTCACTGAGGTAATTATGAACCCCCTTAATTTTAAACTAATAGAAATCTCTGGGATGTTTTACTCTTATATTCAGCTTTTGTTTGATTAGAAGGATATATATGAACAAAAGATCAAAGTGTAGATGAATAACTATGCTCAATTAATCATTTATGCATCTTTTATATATACATTACACTGTCCCAAAGATTTTTACACAAGATGTTGGTTAAATAACATGTTTTTAAATAAAAAATGAGAGACTTACAGTTGGACTGACATACAATGTAACTACATATACATGTCTGATCCAAACTATAGGTTGTTTTAATGTTCTTTACTTTTGTATGCAATACATTCTAATATATGTACATGAATCTTTTGAAATACATATATCATAAAAGGGGAGTTCAACTTCCTTTTAAACTGTTCATTCTTGGATAGCATACTTAAAATATTAATTCTTATTGACTCTAGCTAATAGATAAAGAATCTGTATTTATTTTAAACTAATTTGATCTAATAAAGTAATTCATGTTAATTATGGGAAAATCCAATATTACATATGTAATGTAAGATGCTAATATACGTGTGTTTCTCCATTTTCTTCACTGTATTTTAATAACCTAGTGGAAACTGTTCAATCAATTGGATGTTTACAGCACAATTCTCTTTATTAGTATATTTTAGAGCTCATAGGTATGTTCATGATGGGTTAGGAAAGCAGTCTGATTGATTTTATCTTTCAAACTGGGATTTTTTTAATTACATGTAGGTGTTGGGGAAATACACTATTTGTTTCTCTATTTTTAATATGAGTATTTTGTTGTTTTTTTTGCACTCAGGACTCATTATAATATACCTTACATCATATTCACAGTTATGATTCTTGCAAACATGTCACTTATACAAATCAAAGTTTTGAAAACTCAACATTTTACTGAATGCTTTGAGATAATAAAATCAATTATTACTGGCCATTGGATGAACTACCCCTATAACTCACCATGTCTCTGTCTTTAGCATCGCTTAATACAAATGGCATTAATAATTCAAAGAAGAGGTCAAAACTTTTAAGATATCTAAAATTAAACAAACCACAAATAGTATTCCTGCAGGAAACCCATTTAAAAAATACAGAGAAGGATTTTGGAAATGAAACACTTATATGGTACTAGCTCATGCTTCATTTAAGTCTAAAATGAGAGGAGTGATGATCCTATGGAAAATAATATTATCTGCCCTTAAATATTATATAGCTATGAAGACCCTGAGAGTCTGCTACCTATCACTATCCTAAAATGCAATCATAGAATTTGGACTTTTGTTAACCTTTTTTGGTTTTCAGGATTGGGTGTTTCAACTGCCAAACAACATATCAATTTTACTGATAGTGAATCAAAAAGAAATCTTATTCTAGGGGGTGATTTTAACTGGTTATTAGATAACTCCATTACAACAAGTAGTCACCCACTTAGACTAACATCCACTGCTAAAATTCTTAAGAAATGGATGTTATCATAATCTGTATGATACTTATAAGTTTAAAAATAACAAATCACTCTGTTATACATGCACTGATCATAGATTGAAAGCTCAAACCAGAATAGATAGTCCTTATCTCCAATTATTTAAAATGAAAGCTTACATCATTTACTATTCTCCCTTGTCTTTTATCAGACCATGATTGTCTTATGTTAGCTATATAAATAGAATTCACAAAACTAAATACTATTACTAGAATTCCTGCCTCTATCTCTAAACTAAAATACTTCATACTGTGGTTATTATCAGAATTAAACTTAGAGAAAAATAATAACCTTGAAACAAACATCATTATCATTTGTGATGCTCTAAAAACATATATTTATGGTAAAACTATAGTCTTGTATAAGAAAAAAAAATAAGGAATGGGAATCAGAACTACAGAACCTATAATCTCAATTAATACCCTTGAGATCTAGATCATCACAATCAAACTCAAATAAAAAAAATAAATAAAAAATAAAATAACAAAAAAGAAATATATGCATTAAACAGGAAATATCTGGATATTTTGGCAAACAAAACAAACTTAGCATTACAAAAAATGAAGCAGTTATATCTTTACTTCATAACACCCTGGTTGAAGTACAAACTAAAAATCTGATCCCTCCCTCTTGGAGATACTCCTTGATTACTCCTAGAATTAAATCTGACAAAGATCCACATCTATATAAATCATACACACCAATTTCTGTATTAAATAATGACTATAAAATATGTATGTCTATATTTGAAGACAAAATAGAGGTTCCACTTTTACAGTTAGTTCATAATGACCAAACAGGTTTTATTCATAAAAGGCACACTCATTATAATATCAAAAGAATATTAACATTAATAGTATGCTTAAATGAAGAAAATGAAGATGGTTTGTTGGTGAGCCTAGACATACAAAAATAATTTGAATAGGTAAACTTGGATTTTTTGTTTGAAACACTAAACGCATTTGCTTTTCCAATATCTTTCATCTCCATGATAAAGGCTATTTATAAAGATAATTTGACGTATTAGGCCCCATTCACTTCAAAGCACATTCCCATAACCAAAGGCACCAAACAAGGTTGCCTTTATCCCCAATATTATTTGCCCTTGTCATAGAAATATTAGAATCATCAATAAGAAATAATCAAGAAATCAAAAGCATTAATATTTATAATCAATACAGTTCTAAAATAGCACTATTTGCGGATTATATGTTCCTTACCTTACCTAAGTCAAATAAATAATTATTAGAATTAGACACAATAATAAATAAGGTTAAAAAAATGTCAGGGTCTACTTTAATAAGCAAAAATCTAAACATATTATTCTTAATGGCAAAGGGAAATCTCAACTATTTAACCAAAGCATCATTGGAGAACAAGTTAATACACTAAACTACTTAGGGATAACCGTATGGAAAAACTTGGAAAAAACAAGAGAAACAATTATAAAAACATAATATCTCAGGTAAATACATACATAAGCAGCTAAAACAATGTGTTTTTTTTCATTTGAGGGCAGACTGCAATTATTAAAAATGACTCTTCTTCCAAAAATGTTATATATTTTTCTGGCTCCAGAAACCCATCTTGGGAATAATTATATTAAACTCATAGATAAAACTTTATTAAACATCCTGTGGTACCTGAACAAAAATAGGATTGCTTACATGCCCCATATTAGATGTTGGGATGGTGGTGGTTTAAGTTTCCCTGACTTGGAAAACTTTATCAAAGCATCATTACTTAAAAGTGCACTAAACTGGATTGATCCAAACTGCAACTCAGATTAGAAAGATATCCATATAGCTATAATGCAGAATGAAAACTCACTGTCACATAAAATTCCTTCCAAACATCCCTGCAATAAGTTCTGGTTTCTTTTTAATCACACTTTCAGTATAATGTGACAAAACATATGAACCTAAACTATCTAAATAACATTATTAACAACTTTAGAAAAATAACATACTAAAAATCAGATATCAAATCCTGGTTTGACATAATAATCCACTTTAAAATCACAAAAAGTTTCCCAGGTAAGCTTCACATTAGCATCTTTAGTGAATGGGAAGCTAAAAAAAATATTTGTTGGAAACAAGGTATTAAAGATTTGGAAAGCTTATAACTTCAGCAAATTATAAAAGGCTATAAGTTATCACCACAAGATTGGTTATTATTACAAAGTGTAATTGTGTATTCTCAAGACTTATGCAGAAATATTCAGAACTATTCATATTTATTATTTATTTTTATTTATTTACATTTGTTGACCAGGAGTGTCCAACTGGACGTAGGTCCATTTTCAGTGGAGGCCCGGGGAGAAAAGTTCCACAGTTAAAATAAACATACAGTAGTTACATTGGGTTACATAGCGATTAACAATTTAACATAGCAATTACTTACAACATATTTACAGATGAAGAACATAGTACATCAGTAGACAACTAGAATCTTTATCTGTGAAGTACATAACAGACATTAACAAATGTTACAATAAGAAGTTCCTGCTGTATAATAAGTACTAGGCTTATGAGCATCTGAGCTTGCTATAATCAAGGTAGTTAGTGGAGTGGAAAGAAAGGTAGTGGTTGGATGGGGTGGGTGATATTAAGAGTGGGAGTTGCAAGGGCATAGCCAGCATGTTTTTAGGTGCACTTTTAGTAAAGTTTTGAAAGTGGGTGCATGATGGTATGGAGGTAATTGTGGGTGGGAGGGAGTTCCATAATTTGGCTATGGTGCAAGTGAATAGTGCTTCGCCAACATCACAATCATATTTGAAAAATGATTTAATGACCAACAGTATGACAATTTAGTTTCCAAATTATACAAAATTTTGTTAAATTACATGTCGATTTTAACAACTAAACAATGGAACACAATGACTAAATGCCTACTACATAGTCTCTCCTGGACAGGAAAACTTAAAATTTTATCTTCAGTAAAACTTACTTCTTGGGGCCAATATTGAAGTGTATTTACTTGGAAGTTTTTGCACAGAACATTTTTAACTCCTGACAAAAATGCTAAATTCAAGAAATCGAAAAACATCATTTGCTGGTGATGCCTAACATCAAGTAATGCAGATTGGTTCCATATTTTCTATGATTGCTCTAAACTAAGATATTGATGATTTTCTTTCCGCTTTATTTTGAAATATCTTGACATTAACTAAAACTTTAATTTTCCTTAACACTGATGAAACTTTTTCTTTGAATAAATAAAATTCATACATATTATGGAAAATATTAGCAGTAGCCAGGAAATGTATTACAAGGAAACGGATGTCTACCACATCTTCAAGTTTTGGTGAATTTCTCTCCTTATTAGAAAAAAAACATAGACAATGAAGACAGAACTAAAGAACTTAGAATGCATCTGAGGAGTTTTACTAACAACCATGGACAAAGGTTTTCAAACCTAATTGAGACTTTCCAAACTGATTTTTAACCCTGTTTAACCATTATTTGTTTGCTTCACTGAACGTGTTTTCTTAAAATATTTATAATATTCAAATATTTTTCAGGCCTCTGTAAATAATGTAAATAGTTGATTCAGTCTCATTGTTGTTAAAAGTTGTTTGTTTAGTATGATCAATGTATTAGACAGTTTATTCTCTTATGTTACCTTTAATAAAAATATTGGGAAAAAAAAGAAGTGGAGCTGGTCCATGGCAGTGAGTTGGAAATTGAGTCACAGCAGTGAAAAACTAATATGTGCTCCGATTGGAAAGTGATTCTTCTAGGGAACAGTAGTCAGTAGTATTTCACCTAAATTGCATTTCCACTTGAAGATGGCTATAGACATCCTTTGAAAGGTGAGCTAAGAAGGATAACCAAGGAGGAGTATTTGAGGTTGACTAAGATTATGTTCTCTGTGTCATAGAACTTGAATGGTGCAGCCGAGGAGCTCCTATTCAAGGACAGAATGTATCTGTAGTGTGGAACAAAGGTTTGTTGTACAGGGAATGGATTCCTGAAGGAAGACTAGAAGGAGAAGTAACACAGAGGTTGGTAATACGCAGGAATAACTGAAAGGCACTTTTAGCCATAGCCCTCGATATTTCTTTTTGCAGGCCATATGGAGGATTATAATCGGGTTGCTCATCCTAACCAATGTATTATATCTTCAAGACATGGATTTCAAGAAATTCATCTTGACAGCAAAACTCAAGAGGTGAATCATGTCATCCATGTTGAGCATATATAATGGTAGGTTTGGATCAGAGATCTGATCATATTTTTTTGTAGTGCATGGAGCTTTATTTGCTCTGCATGCTACAAGTTGCAGTAAAATGAAAAAAAAGTGTTTAATGGCTTTATAGTGATAAAACACTTAGAGACCACTGTCAGAAAGGCAGTGTAATGCAGTTCTTCGCATTTACACTCACCTTATAAACCAATTTAATATCCACATTTTTCCAGAATGTCCAGATTTGTTTGATTTGATCCTTATAACGTATGTGGTTTTCACACCAATTAATGAGAACTAAAGTTAAAAAATGATAACCTATATTTAAGTTTCAGATTTTGTATCATTCAAAAATGTAGGGAAAACATACTGAGTTTCTGACAACTCTCTTAAGCTTATAAAAGGAAGTTGGGACACATTACAATACTGCTATTAGGTAGAAACTAATTTTTTATTCTGCCAACTATCATTTGGTAGTCAATAGTGGAAAATTAGAGTGCCTAGTTCTAGATCAGACCTTAACAACTTAAGCAGGGGGTGTTTAGCATACCTCTCAACTGTCCAGATTTTTACAAAATATCCAGATTTTTTTGCCTTATACTTTTGCTCTTTTTTCGGGCTAATTGTGATTGTATCTGCTCTATTTTCTGAAAAAAAAAACTGTTTCATGCCTTTCTGAACTAGTATAGTCCAGTTTTCAGGTTATTGCTGAATTCAGGGCTGTATTACAGTTTCTGTGTTGCCCATACCTTACTTAGATAGAAGGAAATTTCTTTGTTCACCTGTGAGAGAGGGGAGCATTGAGCAGCCTATCTGTCCCTGGAGGAGTGGTTTCAACTCAGAAGTTAGTAGTTTATCAGCCATTTTGGGCTAATTTCTATCTCTTTCACTTCCCTGTTATAAAAACTGCATTTGTGTGGTTTTGTGCACTGGGCAGTGCTATTTAGCTAGAGTTAAACTATTCTCGGCTCCACAAAGCCTACTCTTCAATTTTTCTCTTGGAACTAGACAAACCTTCAACTTTAGCACTCAAACCATTCATTTCACAGTCAAGCACTTGCATAAAACTCATAGCAAGCACGAATTAACCCTAGGACTAGACCCCCCCTATACTGTCCATAAGGACAAGGCTCTCTATTCGTCCCCACCAGCCAATCAGAAAAAACAGCTTACTCTGCCTATTCAGGCATGTCCAAAGGGCAGTTCCCGGTGTACTCTCCAGTGCAACTGGTGAATATGGGCATTTTGAGGGAATGTTACAACTGTCTCATGTACATAGACAACCCTCTCCTCCTACCACCAAACACTAATATAAGCGAGAGATGCAATTATACAGCCAAACTGGAGGCAAAGCTCTCTCAACCCAAGACTGGAACTGACAGTCAAAAGGAGAAGGGTAATACTTGCAACACACCACCAGTCTCACATAGACCTAATAAACCAACACTGGCAAATAACACACATGAATACATGAAAACATACTCGGAGGCTCTAAATAAAAATCTGCAAAAGCAACAGAGACCTCCAAAGCAGACATCCATGCAACCTGCACACCCCATCACCAGCCATGAAACACATACTTCACATAATCAGTGTGCCATGCAATCACAGCCCTTAAGGCAAAATAACATACCCAACACACTAGTAATAGGCGACTCTATAGTCAGCACACTGATGTCCCACTAACTAGGCTGGACAAGGAGAAGGTTACAGTTAGCTGTCTGTCGGGTGCCAGGATCCACCACATAACACAAGCACTCAGGTCACTCCAGAATAATTACAAATACAACTCTGTCATTGTCCATGTTGGTGTGAATGACCTGAGACGTACCTCCCTGGACTACATGAAAAGAGACATGGAAGAGCTCTCTGATCATGTAACCCAGGCCGGTATGACCCTGACCCTGAGTAGCATCCTGCTCTCACCAAGAATGATGCCACAGTATGAAGAAAAAATGATCAATTTCAACAACTGGCTAAGTTTCTGGTGTCATTCAAAGGGTATACAGTATCTGTCTGCCTGGGATGACATGCTCGACAAGCCACGTTGCTTCACAAGTGATGGCTTGCACCTGTCACCCTTAGGCTTTTGAATACTGGCCAAGGCTCTTGCCACCCCCGTAGTGCCTTTTTAGGCAAGGCTCAAAAGACAAACCCACCACCATAAATAGCACAAGCAACCAAAAACTGAGGGTAATGTTACTCAATTCCAGAAGTCTAAACCTCAAAATGCACGCACCCAAGGCACTCCTCAGTATGGAGAACATCGACATCTGTGCAGTAACAGAAACTTGGTTTAAGGCTCCTGAGAGCACCCCAGCACTACTAGGCTATAACTCATACCATACCTTTTGGCCACAGAACCAGGACTAAAACACAAAAGGCGTGGGTGTTTCCATATTCATCAAGGATACCCACACCTCCAGGTTAGTGGTGCAGCACAATGCATCAGAGATCATCCATGTGCAACTAACAATGGCCAAAACTGCAATCCAAATTGTAGCTCGCTACAGATCACCCACCATGGCCCAGGACCCCCATTCCACATTTCTGGAGACACTGGGAAATATGAAGGTCCTACCAAATACCTTAATACTGGATGATTTCAATTACCCAAACATAAACTGTGAGAACTACTCAAGTACTAACTCCCTTGCCCAATGCTTCCTAGAATTTATAAACTCAAATGCCCTGGATCAACTGGTCAACACCCCCACCAGAGGGAACAACATATTGGACCTGGTCATCGCCAACATGGGCGACCGGTTTTCCACACCGGAGGTCAATCCCTAGCTGGATAGATCAGACCATAGACTAATCACTCCGGATATCCACATTCCGCCCCCATCCCCAATCAAGGAAACCACCATGAAAAACTTTTCAAAAGCAAACTTCATGTTACTTAAGACCGAGGTGGAAAGGTTCACAGCCGTCATGCTAAAGGACAATGCTGTCCAAGCTGCTGAAACCTTTACAAAGGCACTCTATGAACATCTGCAAGAATGCATGGATCATGCTATCCCAAGTAAAACCAAGACTCACTCCTCCAAGAAAAGGAAACCAGTCTGGTGGACCCCTGCCATTATACAACAGAAGGAGGAAACTAGTACAGAAAAGAGTAAAATCCCAAGAAGGAAAGACATCCCTGATCAGTATCAGCAATAAACTATGATCCCTCATTAAATCATCCAAGGCTAGTTTTGAAAGAAAAATTGCCAATGACTCCAAAAATAACTGCAAAGCGTTCTTTAGCTATGTCAAGAACCTAAGTGGAAACTCTTAGATCTGCTCTGAGTTAGTGCAGAATGGCACAAAATACACTGAACTGACTGATATTGCAAACATTCTGGCAGACAGATTTAATGCAGACTTCACCCCCCTCTTATCCCCTAAAGGGCCCATAACTATACCAGAAGAGTGTAGGTCCCCATCAATCACTGACACACAGGTAAAAACAGTCCTATCCAAAGCCAAAAACACAGCTTCAGTGGGACCGGACAGTGTCCCAGACTGTGTCTTACAAGAGCTCCAAAATGAACTAACCCCTCACCTAAACACACTGTTCAAACTCAGCCTCTCTACAGGCTATGTACCCACAGAGCAGTGCACAGCAACAGTTAAAAAAGGTGGAGCCACAATGGACCCCGGGAACTATTGCCCTATAAGACTGACTAGCCTGGTCTGCAAGGCTATGGAATGCATCATCTTGGAACTCATTAACAGAGACATTGGGAACCTCCAAACATTGGACCCTACCCAGTTTGGCTTTGTTAAGGGCAGATCATGCCTCTTAAACCTGGTGGACTTCTTTGAGATGGTTAACAAGGCATTAGATGAGGGAAAGGAGGTCCACACAGCCTACCTAGACCTCGCAAAGGCTTTCAACACCATTCCCCATTCTAGTATTATAGACAAGCTCACCAGCTTGAACATAAACCCCATGTCATGAAATGAGTTGCCAACTAGCTCATGGATAGAACCCACATGGTGAGAGTTGCAGGATCTATGTCCGACTCTAAACCGGTTAGAAGTGGCGTCCTCCAGGGCTCAGTCCTAGGACCCCTCCTGTTTGGTATATACTTCTCAGAGATATAGGCAAGCATAGGAGAACTATGGCTGACCAAGTTCGCAGACAACTGCAAGCTAGGGACCATAATTGATTCTCTGGCTGATACAGCCACCCTCCAGATGGGTCTCATTGAGACAGATACCTGGTGTCAAAATCATGGCCTCAAGCTAAATGCCAAAAAGTGCATAGTCATCCCCTTTGGAAAAAAACAAAGTACCCGTGAACTACCACATAGGTGGTAGTCCCCTAAATACAGAAAATATAATAAGGGATCTGGGGACCCAAGTAGATAGTAATCTCTCCTTTGATAATCATATTGCCAAGGTGGTTAGAAAATCCTTCTGTGTGGCCCACGTAATCACAAAAGGGTTCGCATTTGGAACAAAAGAGGTTATTGTACCTCTCTACTCATCACTCATTAGACCCATCATAGAATACAATGCCCCATTTGGGATGTACCCTACAAGACACCTGCAACAGCTGGAAAGGCCACAAAAGTACCTCACCAAGAGGATTACTGGCCTCAAACAGATGCCCTATGCAGCCCGACTCAAGAAACCCCAGCTGTACTCGGTTGCATACTGCTTACTCAGAGGTGATCTCTGCCTGACATACAACCCAGAATTGATGGGCATGCTCCACCTAAAAATGAAACAAATCCAAGAGAGCCACATGCTCTAAAGATATAAACCTCACCACAATGATAAATAGGACATGCTGGAGGGATAGACTCCTATCCCAGAGACTCACCATGCTTTGGAACAGGATTCCAATATACATCAGGCAGAGCCCCTCACTAACACTCTTCAAGAGAAACCTTGACAAGTGGATGAGAAACAGAAAGTTTACCCACGGGGATCACTGCAGTGGCTCTGCTGGACAGTGGCACAGGGAACCAATGGCTCTGCTGGACATAGGCACAGGGAACTAATCTAAGGGGGTGGCAAAAGCCAACACATTCTGGTTAGGCTTATAAATGCCCTTGGGCAGATAGCCTAGTACTTACCTATGAACCTATGAACCTATAAAATTGTGGTTTTCTAGAAAATTATTATCAAATCATTAAAGGTTGACTTTAGAAAATAATGGCAGACATTTGAGTTTCAGACTCCAAACCCTTCAGAAAATTCATGCTGATTCAAAACCTGATATTCTATCAACTTTCTAAGTTTGTAGGGACACTATTTAATATGAATTTTAGGGCCTTTGTCCCCATTATTTATGGCTTTGTCCAGTTTTCGTGATCTAAGATTTGAGAGATTTTGTGCCTAGCAATTGTTAAGGTCAGTTCTTGCACAACTCTGGCAATTGGTTTGTCTTTTTCTTAATATCAGAGTGTTATCACCATGCTTCATGCACTACATGGATATAAAACATACTAAAATGTGGTGTGATGAAAACATCACAAACCCAACAACCATCTCTAGGAAAGTAGTTCATTGAACATTTTTGTCCCAGAAAGAGATCAAATGGCAGCAGAATAAGGAATTCCTAAAATGAAACCTCTTATAAAGCAATTAAAATCACATGACTAAATAGCTGAATAATAAAATCCCATTTTAAAATTCTAATATCAAAAAATCCTCTTTGTCTTTACATATAGAAATGATTAACCAATAAGAGAAACTGTATAATCTGATAACATTTATTATTCTACTGCCCTCATTTTAAGAACACGCATAATACTAATATTGTCATTTATATCTGGGTAGGTACCAGCATCCAACCTCATCTGCCAAACCGACTATCTATATTCTAATTTTGTCTCCCAGTTGCCACCCCTAATATTGAATGGGACCTTCTCCACAAATGCTGTGATGTATATTACTCCTTTTGAACTGTATGAGGCTCATTTACTCTTGTATCAATTCAGAGCTTTCAAAGCTGCCATGCCTTTCCCATCCTCTTTAATATAATTACACTGGCTGCATGCTTCATAATGCACCCCTTATAAAACCCAAGTCATTAGAGGGACATAAAAAGACTCCTTTGAATTTTTCATACAATGTCCATTTCTAAACACAAGGAATGGTGTATTACAAATCCAAAAATGCCTAATTACAAATAAAAATGATTTTAATAATCTTCTTGCCATTTTTAAAACACAGAACCACTGTTCTTTGAAATAAATCTCCCGTGTTATTTTCTATACCAAATCCACCAGAAAAACAGATGGGATCGAACTTGCTTGTTCTGCCCTTAACAATTTTGATGATTTGTTTTTGGAAATTTCCATATGGTTTAACAACTGGTTCACTGTTGCATAAAGAACTTCAAACTTTCTTGATTAACGAGGTTGAGAACTTATGGCTACACTTATTAGATACAAAAGGGGACGGATGGAATTACTCAATGTTGAAAATGGGAGGATAGGAAGGAAAATAAATTTCTTCAAAATAAAAGGGATTATGAGGTTCAAAATGTTATCCTGTTCCAATACCTTGAAAAACATTATCCAGTCATATGATGGTGACAGAGTACATTCCTAGCAAAGAACAGAAACCTGGAATAATGCTTCATCTGTTCTGCACCTAGATAACCCTTAGAATTTTTACCTTTGAATTGCTCAGCCATTCTGATGAGCAGGAACCATCAACAGATATATTTTTTTCTATTTCAGAAAGAAGTAACTTGAAAATGTTCCTGTATAGCCAAGCTGAAACTACTGAACTGCATCACAAATTGTTTGAAAATGGTTTCATTTTTGTTCTTAGTACACATTTGAACTTGGCTAACGTACTACTAGAATTTAAGTTTTATACTAGAAAACAACATTTTAGCCTAATATTTTCTCCCCAGGAGAATATTAGAACAGAAACTGACCAGTTTTTGAGAAAGCACATTTCTTCTTACACTATATCCTGCTGTTAATTTATTTGAGAGGATGTATGAGATCACCATAGCACAACACTTCAGTGGTCCATCAAACAAGCCAGGATGCCCATGAAGGGTACCCATAATGCCTGAAACACTTAGGCAAACTCTGAGAGAGGTACTGCAGAGTTTGGAACTGGGAGTGATCCAGGCATCCAAAAGTCCCTGGGGCTCTTCATTGTTGCTAGTGCCAAAGAAAGATGGAAATATCAGGTTCCATTTGGATTGCAGGAAAATAACCAGTCAAACAAACAGAAATGCTCATCTGATGTTTAGGATAGATAAAGCTTTAGAGCAGATGGGTGGGACTAAGTATCTAACTAGGCATGGGTGACTGTATCAAAGCTTACAGCCAGATATCCCTGATACCTGCATCCAAGGAATGGTCAGCATTTGTGACCTCACTTCTAGTATATGAATTTAAAAAATAATGCACTTCGGAATAAAGAATGCCTCAAAAACTTTCCCAAGGCTAGTAGTTTGCCAATGGAATAAACTCCCTGTTCTCTGGAATAGACTCCATATTCATGTAAAACAGAGCTCCTTACTGACCCTATTCAAACACAACATAGATAATTGGATGGGAGAATACAAATTCACCCTTGGGTGCTACCCATGTCCCTCATGGACAGGGATAGCCAGTGTTGATCACAGACCCACTCTGTCCATAAATTCTTTTTACAAACTATCCAAAGAAGAACAAATGGGGATATTTCGGATTAACATGGCTAGGTTTGTAAAGGCTCTATGGCCACTAGCCTAGTAACCTCCTATGGCCCTATGAACCTATGCATTCTAGTGGTAGCAGGTGATGATGACCATCATCAATGAGCTAGTACAGGCAGAAAATATTCAACAAGTCAAGGAGGTTTTGGCAGACTGCAAATGGTAGGATTAACCATTAAAGCTAACAAGTATGAGGCAGGTATGGGGACATATCTTATCGGGATCATAAATTGGATGGTGGAAAGATTAAGAGAGAACATGCAAAGGTTGGAGGCAACTGGTCATGGATCACCACTACTACTGTGAAAAAGATGCTGACAATTTTAGTAATGGGGGGTACAATAGGAAGGTTGTTCCCCATTCAGCATAATAGCAACTCCCCTTACAGTCCTTACCAGAAAAGTAAAATAGGTAAACTTATCTGAAATTAAGAAGTGCCTTCAGTTGAATGGTGCTACACTGATGTACAGTTTCAAAAGGGCTAAACATCAAATAGGAATGTAGTGAACTGGCATCACCATACATCGAATAGCACATGTAATCCAATGGCCACATTTCCATAACAGCAAATGTCAGACCGATGATATTAACATGGTTTGACAAGAGAGTGAAAAGATGTTTTTATTTTAAATGTTCCAGTTCAGCAATGTGACCATTCAACAGAGAGAAATTTTAGTTTTTGATAGTATACCTTTATATATATATATATATATATATATATATATATATATATATATATATATATATATATATATATATATATATATATATATATATATATATATATATATATATATATGGGTCTACCTGACAACACCGATGCACTACAACACCGACAATGAAATCACCGACACCACATAACCGAAAGTTCACAAACACGAAACCTCACATGCCCGACACACCACAATCCCAACAATCAACAAACAAAACAAATCCCATGTCCAAAAAGCACACACACAATACAAGCACACCAAAATCCTTACAAACCCACAATAAACCTTACATACACAACTATCTATAACCTTAACCCAAACCCTAACCCTAAGATCCGTCACTATCGCACACTCACCTAACCCGCGCCCTAACCTTAACTCACTTAACCCACCGCTATCCCTAGAGTCCGTCAATATCGCACACTTACCTTACTCGTACCCCAACCCTAACGTCCGTCACTACCGCATACTTACACAGCCTTTTCACATGTCAGTGTTCTCAGCGTCGGAGTTTTCATCCATCGGTCATCTGAGTTGTCGATCTTCTGGTGTCGGTGTTCTCATCGTCGGTGTTGTCAGCTTTCGGCGTTGTCAGGTAGACCCATATATATATATATATATATATATATATATATATATATATATATATATATATGTGTGTGTGTGTGTGTGTGTGTGTGTGTGTGTGTGTGTGTATGTATAAATGGATTCCATTCATTTGGTCAAATTACACTTAATCATTTCACTTGACTGAAAGCTCACTTGGTCGAAGTTCATTTGGTCGAAAATGTAATATAGCCCCTGCCCCACTGCAGTGCAACCCTGGAGTGAGAATATTAAATAAGTGGGGGCACAGCCCCCCACATAATGCCAATAGTTTTTACTAATGATACATACATATATATATATATATATATATATATATATATATATATATATATACATATATCAATGCATTTCTAATGGATATACCTTCCTATAATACTGAATACATTAAAATTATGTGGGGGGCATTGTGGGGGGCATTGTGTGGGACTGTGCCCCCCACTCCCACCTCCTTATTTAATATTCTCACTCCAGGGTTGCACTGCAGTGGGGCAGGGGCTATATTCCATTTTCGACCAAATGAACGTCGACCAAGTGAGCTTTCAGTCAAGTGAGCTTTCAGTGAAGTGCAGTGCCTGGCATCATTTTCAACTACTGGTAATTCGACCAAATGTATGAAATCCGTATTTATATATCTATATGTATATATATATATATATATATAAATGTATTTATATATATATATAGCTCCCTTATTTCTTTGACTAAAAATATGGACAATGAGGAGAGGAGAGGTTGGCAGACATTGGGCAGGATTCACGAAGCCTCCGTGTAAGAGTTATAACTCATACATGGAGGCTGCAGTTAAACAGAGTGATGTCAGCATGTTCTGCATATTCATGAGAGCATGCTGAATCACACTTAAGGCCAACACGGTCTGTGTAAGACAGTAGGGGGCGTGTCCGTAGGCCGAGCCCTGTAAGCGGACACACCCCCAGAAGAGGAAAAGTTCCCAAAGTAAACACCCACGACAGAGTCCACGGAAATGTGAATAAACAGAACACAAGACATGCCCCCACAGACTCTGAACAGAAAACATATAAATAAACATGTTATATATTTTTTTTAAATTGTAAAAATGTTTAACCGTGAGTGCGCTCGTTTGTGCGGGCGTGCCCGTAGCGCAGCTACAGTTAGCAGTCAATGGGAAAGCATTTAAGAACTAAATATGCAAAATGAACCAGGAAGCAATAGTGTAGCGGTAGAGATGTTGACTGAAGAGCAGGCATTCATGGTTCAAGCCCCCACAACACATTTTTTTTTTTAGCAAAATAAGCAGGAAACAAATCCCTGACAAATATGTACACATAAAACCACAATTTATGTAAAATGTAATGAAATAGCCCATTTATATTGAAGAAATGTGAGGTAACAAAAAAATAAAAATGCCAGATGTGCCCATAGCTGAGCTACAGTTTAACAGAGTGAGTGCATCTGCCCGTAGATGAGCAGTGGTTTAACTGGTGCAGAATGAGTGCCCGTAGCTGAGCAGTGGTCTAACACACTAAATCTATGTGCCCCTAACTGAGCTGAGCGTAATATGCATGCCGATAGCCAAATGAGGCTTAAAGCAGCGTACCCCGTTTGCGCGGAGTTGCGCACCACGCAAACAAGCTAACCGACGGGCAACGTTGAGCAAGCCGTATCAAAACTGCCTTTACACAGACACACCCCTCAGCATGTCTAGACAGTCATGAAAAATAAAAAGAAGTGGCCAGGTTCAAACCGAGGATACTATACACCATAGTCAAGGTACAGAACCACTAAGCCATGACAGCAGTACCTTTAAATGCAATAATAGCTAATATATAGGAATGAATACAAACTGGAACATGACAATGCAGGTTTACTGAAGTTGATACAATTCCAAAATGGCCAATCACAGATATGTGCGGGAAAAATGGACTATATAAGCCCCATAGGCGGGAATACACAGCATAAACGATTGTAGAACTGACCTGCAGGAGTAGGAGAGGGTAGTTGCTTTCGAGCACAGAGGTGGGGTGTTGAGGAGTCCAGGTACATGGTCTGGCTCCTAGTCCATAATCATGAGGCCCAACTCATGCAGGGCCAGGTCCTCTGGGGAGCATACAGGGCCGAGGCGTGGGACCAGTTGGCTCATGATCTCACCAGTGTCACAGAGATTCCAAGGACTGGTGAGCAGGTCCTTCACCACCATGCGGACCTGAAGAGATGCAAGCAGGACCAACTGAACCTTTGGATCCAGGAGGCCCGGCAAACACCCAACGCCCCACTACTGAGTAAGTTACATTTAATTATGTATGTAAGAAATTAAACTAGCTGATATTATGGAGATGTGTATTCCAATATTACTTCATTTATATTACAGCTGCAGGTGTCCGTTCTGCAAACCGCAGAGCCTATGGCGATAGGCTGGTGGGGTTGCGCCACCAGGCAGGTCAGTAATCCACTACCAGTAACTGTAAAGAAATATAAAAGTATGACAGTCAGTAAAAGAGTGCAGTGTAGTCAGTAAGGAATTAAATGTGCAAGTAACAGTGTGAAAGTGTCTGCAAGTATTGCTTGATTACAAAAGTGTGTTTCAGTCTGTAAGTTAAACCAAAAAATGAAACTGTCTGACATATATTCTGAAATAAAAATGCCCTACCTGTAAGAAAATAGTACACAACCTGCAGCAGGCTGAAAAGTATAGCTGCAGAAGATGATGAAATCACATGTGTGAAATATATCCCTGTTGAAATACTGAAACATGACAGAAGTGAGACTGCTGGAAAGGATTGTAATAACTACAGGTAAAACATGTCAATAAAGCCTAGAAGTAAGTACCATCCTGAATAGTAAAATGAAAGCAAGTGAGAGAGTGTGAGAAAGTGTCATGAATCCAGCAATACAGTAGTAATAACCCCTGAATAAAGTATACTGCAGTCAAGACAGAATGAAATGCATGTGAGATTCAAAACCAAACAGCGAAATCTGTTCAAAGTGTTGCTGCATCTGGAATGTGTATCCCAAAATCTGGATATGTTGCTCTCAGTCTGCAATATGCAGATAGGATGATTGTCTGATATACCAAACATCCACACTTGTCTACAGCTATATAAAGCAAATGTAGCAGGATGATGTAGCTGAACAAAGCTAGATATGAATGTGTATGAAGAACCATAAAATGTGTATTGATGTTGCAGTAACAGTCCTATCACCAAGTTGAAATAGTTATCATATAGGAAACTGAAGTTAGAACAGTAGTGTTTATATAACTGTAGCTATTAGAAATGTACAGCATATGTATTGTTATTCGAAGGTGTTAATATTATTTTCTTTACCCCACCCTATAACCACATATAACCCATTCCACGTGAAAATGGTATGTGCAATCACAATTAACACCCCTGGACGTTTGTCCTGTTGGGTCATATATATTTGCATGTCCGTTGATGCATCTGCCCTGTTCATACATCCACACCTGATGGCCTGTTGCCATTAATTAACCCTGCATGTTGTTGGACTGTGTATTTCTTTTCAAATTATGCATGTGTTATGCACGCTGTTCAATGGTGTGAATATCTGGGTGTCTGGTTAATGGGAATACTAATGCATGCTGTTACAACTAATTGTGAATGGTATTATATGTCACTAACCCAAACTGTCATGGCATAATGCAAAACATAGGATGACAGGGAAGGCGGGTTCCAGCGGACCCACCTCTCCCACCTCAGCTGGCGAGTGCACCTGGCACTAGCGCCGAGTCCGGACCCTCCTCCGGTGGCCCTGTGCCACCTGTGGGTGGAAGCGCTGCAGGGGATGGGGCTCGCCCCCCCCCTCTGCAAGTGTGGCTGGAGGAGAACCACCACTCACCCTCTGTTGCATCCGGACTGTGGTGCGTAGGGAGATTCGGGACTCTGTTCTCGAGCCCCTACACCAGCTCGAGGCACGGATGGTGCAACTAACGGGCATGCCTGTTGCCCGGCCTACACAGCCCCCAGCACAGCCCTGTCCTGGGCAGTGAAGGAACAGTGGCAACTGCCTATGGGTGGGGATATCAGTTCCACTGTTGCCATCTGTGGGCTCATGGGCTCTGGATATCCAAACCTCCATCCCCGTCAATTGTGTAACTCCCCCACACGTGTCATACACCGCCCCTGTATGCGTCTTGTTTGTCTTGTCTGTTTACCTACACAACCTACCTCCCCAGCTGTACTGACTTCCTTCACCTGACATACCACTCTCACCTGAAAAAAAAAAAAAAAGGGCACTCTGTACCCACAAAAAAATTACGCCCCATACATAGCTGTCCATTCCGCACACATGTCTGCTGGACATGGAACCTATCAATTACAATTGACTGTACAACAAGTATTATTGTTGTCCTGACACCTCTCTCAGGAGTGGAAGGTTTCAAATGTCACACCAAATTTCATACATATGCACAGCTGTTGCTGATGAAGAAATGGGCAGCTTTGGGCCTTACCTACATCCTTCCTGCAAATCCCAAGCTTGTTTCCCTACTGTCTTACCCTCTTTGTGACCCCTTTTTCACCACTTTCCTGTCTCCCCATTTTCTTTTCTTTCAAAGAAAATAGCGCGGGTGTGCGCCAGAGTAAGCACCATTAAGCGGTTGTAAGCGGGTGTGCGCATGTGTGCGTGGAGCTAACCGCCAGTGCGCATGCGTGAGCTCCGCGCAAACCAGCGCTAACCCGGTTACAACTGCTTAAAAGTGCCTTAGTCACTTTGATTGACAGGTCCTGTACCAAGTTCAAAAGCAAAATTAAATCCCACTGTCAGTCCCGAACCCAAGACCTGGGAAACACTAGTCTGCATGACCTACCACTAAGCCATGACTCTTATACAAAAACAGAAAAAAAACAACAAAAACAGGAACTGGTAACCCAAAAAGTCAATAGATATCCAAGACCAGGAAACCAACTCCGAAGGTTTTGTACACTCGATTTAATATAGTACGAAGTAGAAACAGCCACAAGCAAGACGTTTACAAGCACATTAACGCTCTTAACAATAAACTGCGTTTTCATCCCTCATAAGTCAGGACTTCATCAGACAATCATTAAAATATTTGATTGATGTTTAAATACAAACGCTGTTCCAATTCAGCCAATAAATTTAAAGTGCATTAGTAATTTATAAATCAAATACTGCCCCTTCATGAATATTAAAAGCTTCATTTTAAATCATTTGAAATGACTTTCTTCCTTCTACATTCATTGTTTTACTAAATTAATTTTTATTCATATTTTAAAACCATTTAAAAAAAGTTTGTTTATTAAAAAATATATATATTTATATGTCTAATGTTTAAAATTTATTCATAATACAAATTATAATTCAGTGTGGTTGGAATTTCCTAGTAAAAATAAAATGAAATAAAAAACTACTATTTAAATACTGCCATCTACTGGCCATTTAGATTATATCAATTCATTCATATCTCTGCAGCTCTTAGTTTTAATACTGGGGTTAAGGAGATGTGGTCATTTAATCCTGGTATTCTTGTGGCATCTAGTTTGATTTGCCACCATAATTCCTTGTAACCAAGCCATTCTTCCCACAAACCACCTCTTATCTCTTTTTTGACCTGTTCAATAACAAAAAATTCAAATTGTCCCCCTTCACATTCCTTAATATGCCTATATAATGCATTTGTTTCTTTGTTTTTTAAGATATCATAAATGTGTTCATAAATTCTCTTCCTCAGGGCCCGTTCAGTCTTTCCTACGTAGAATGAACCACATTGCTTACACACAGCTAGATAGACTACCCCCTTTGTCCCACAATTATGATAGCCGTTACTCCTAATAATATCACCCCTGCCAGATATGTTGATTTCACTAACATTCATCATGTATCCACATTGATTACACCTATTACATTTGTAACTTCCTTTCCTTTTTTGTCCATCGATAGTCATTTTAGTCTGTTCTTTATTATCAAAACTAAATTTTGGTTGTGATTCTAATATTTGTTTCATATTCCACGAATTTTTATATACTATTTTTGGTACTAATTTGCTGATATTTGTTATATCAGTAATAGCAGAAAATTTCCCCCATTCTTTTCGAAATATTTCACTTATTCTTATATTGGAATTATTATATTCTATAATTAGAGCTTTTTCATAGTTATCTTTGGTTTCGATGTTGTTAAATGGACAATTAACAGAATTAATGTTTGTTCCATCTCCTTTGATAGGTTTGAATCTGGTACTTCTACCCATTTCTACCTCTGTTCTTATCTTCCTAACAAAATCTCTGGGATAACCTTTCTCTTCGAACATTTTTTCCAGAAAGTCACATTCTAATCTAAAGTCTTCATTAAAACTAATCATCCTGCTACCCCTCACAAATTGTCCTTTGACAATGTTCTTTTTACAATGTGAGGGGTGTGCACTGGTAAAATGTAGAAATGAATTACAGAATGTGTCTTTCCTATAGATTTTTGTTTCAAATTCCTTTCCAGTTTTATATATTTCCACATCCAAATACTGTAATCTCTCTATTGAAGTATTATAAGTAAATTTCAAAAAGTTTGTAGTACTGTTTAAATATTTGAAAAATTCTTTGAATTTCTCCATACTGTCCTTCCAAAGAATAACTATGTCGTCTAAGAAACGACGATATAAAGTCCAACAACCTTTGTATTTGGAATTTAATATAAAATCCTCCTCCCATTTGGCTAGTACTATATTAACATATGTGGGGGCACATGCTGCCCCCATCGATATGCCTTTAGTTTGTTGGTAGTACTCTCCATTAAACATTAAGAAATTGTATTTCAAAACCATTTCAACCAACCCTAACACCATAGTGTGTTAGTTTTCTGTCTCTGTAAACCATATCTTCGAACATTTTCAAACCTTCATTATGTGGAATACATGAAAAAAGGTCGATTACGTCTATCGTGATAAAAATCACATTATCTTGAACCAAATCTGATGTTATACACTTTAATAGATCCCACGAATCTTTTAATATGTTTGAATTTTCACCACATATGTGCTTTACCTTTTTGTCCACCAATTTAGCTAATGGCAATGTCTTGGACCCGTCCGCTGAAACTATAGGTCTCAGGGGAGGGTCTTCCATATTTTTGTGGATCTTAGGTATCCCAAAGATAATATGTGTTTTGGGTTTGGCCACCTTTAAAAAATCGAATGTTTTCCTGTCTATTGTTGCTTCAACCAACATATCGTGGAGTAGGCTATCTATTCTATGGTAAGCTACATTCATTTCGTTTAATGAGACTGCTGTGTATCTAGCTGTGTCGTTAAGCATGTCCTTCATCTTGCCCTCATATATGATATTATCCATAATTACCACCCCTCCCCCCTTATCAGGTTTCATGATTCTTACTTCCTTTTTCCTTCTAAGTTCTTTTAAAACTTCATTTTCTTGTTTGGAAAGATTGAATTCAATTGTGTTTTCATCATAAATTAGTCTAATTTCCTTTTCCAACATTTTTTCAAAATTCCTGATTTGAGGGTGCAAAGGGGGGTTGTATATACTCCTACGCACAAGAGACGAGTCCTGAGGAAGTGAATCCATTTTGCTATCTTCGGAGAACAAAGTCTCCAAATTAATTTTCCTGAGGAAAATTTTCAGGTCTATGATAGTATTGGCCATTTCCCCTTTCCCAGAGGGAATGAACTTGAAACCCTTACTTAATAAGTCAAAATGTTGTTTTCTAAGCACAATGTTACTAAAATTGTAGATGGAAAAATTATTACAAGTGTATTTGATACCACTATTAAATATGATATCTGATGTTACTTGATTAACAGGGGTTGGGTGAGTGAATTTTAATACCTCCCTCTCCCCCTTCTCCCCCCCCCATTTCTGAAAATTCTGAAACCTATTCTGTTTTTTATGTTCATTAAATGTTTCCCTATCTAAAGGTGGAAATTCGTTTTCATAATCTGAATCCATACACCTTTGATTATTACCTTCTCTGTTACCTATTTTTCCATCCTCATAGTAGTTGTAACCTTTATAATTGTTGGTTCTTGTAGGTGGTGGTTTTGGATAGCTTGTGTTGTTTTGATATTCTCCTATATCCCTCCTAAGCTTATTAACTTTCCTTTCAACTATGTCATAGCATTTCTCATCTATATCTGCCTTTATTTTGTTATACTTCTCCCTTTCTTCTCTAATTTCAAAGACCAAATCTTCCTTATTAACTCCATCTAATATTTCTATTTCTGACTTTAAATCTTCCTGCATCCTATTATTTTCTTTTACCATTAACTTTAAAATTTCCAAACCACACTGATTGAACACTTCTTTTAACTCATTATGAAATTCTGACCCAGCTTCGACATTATTCGGGTACTTACATACCCTTAGTCCCTTCGGGACTATTTTCCTATTGATACACTCAGTTAGATATTCATTTTCAATATTGAGCGTTTTAAATTTTAACATAAGCCTAGATAGTTTATCTATCTTGGCAGAGTACGGTAGTCCATCACCACAATCCATTCTGTTGATGTTACCAAATTTAATATTAAATGGTTTGTTAAGCCAGTCATTCATTTCTTTTTTCTTCCATAACTCTCGGAAGGAATTGTTTACAGTACCTCCTTTTGTCTTACTGATGCAAGGCCTGCCAGTATCACTCGTGGCTGTTATTACTGAAGATTTCGCTTTGGGATTCACAACCAAATTTTAGTTTTGATAATAAAGAACAGACTAAAATGACTATCGATGGACAAAAAAGGAAAGGAAGTTACAAATGTAATAGGTGTAATCAATGTGGATACATGATGAATGTTAGTGAAATCAACATATCTGGTAGGGGTGATATTATTAGGAGTAACGGCTATCATAATTGTGGGACAAAGGGGGTAGTCTATCTAGCTGTGTGTAAGCAATGTGGTTCATTCTATGTAGGAAAGACTGAACGGGCCCTGAGGAAGAGAATTTATGAACACATTTATGATATCTTAAAAAACAAAGAAACAAATGCATTATATAGGCATATTAAGGAATGTGAAGGGGGACAATTTGAATTTTTTGTTATTGAACAGGTCAAAAAAGAGATAAGAGGTGGTTTGTGGGAAGAATGGCTTGGTTACAAGGAATTATGGTGGCAAATCAAACTAGATGCCACAAGAATACCAGGATTAAATGACCACATCTCCTTAACCCCAGTATTAAAACTAAGAGCTGCAGAGATATGAATGAATTGATATAATCTAAATGGCCAGTAGATGGCAGTATTTAAATAGTAGTTTTTTATTTCATTTTATTTTTACTAGGAAATTCCAACCACACTGAATTATAATTTGTATCATGAATAAATTTTAAACATTAGACATATAAACATACATATTTTTAAACAAACTTTTTTTAAATGGTTTTAAAATATGAGTAAAAATTAATTTAGTAAAACAATGAATGTAGAAGGAAGAAAGTCATTTTAAATGATTTAAAATGAAGCTTTTAATATTCATGAAGGGGCAGTATTTGATTTATAAATTACTAATGCACTTTAAATTTATTGGCTGAATTGGAACAGCGTTTGTATTTAAACATCAATCAAATATTTTAATGATTGTCTGATGAAGTCCTGACTTATGAGGGATGAAAACGCAGTTTATTGTTAAGAGCGTTAATGTGCTTGTAAACGTCTTGCTTGTGGCTGTTTCTACTTCGTACCATATTAAATCGAGTGTACAAAACCTTCGGAGTTGGTTTCCTGGTCTTGGATATCTATTTTCTTATACAAAAACATTGTGCTAAAATAAATATAACATGTAATAGTAGGGATGAATGTAAAGGGAATATAGGATGTGTAGTACACAAAGCATGTCATTTAAAATTACTGTCAAAACTACTGGATTTCCATAATAGTAGTGTGTGAACAGAAACAGCCATGCTAGTTGGTAGCTTGTAGATAATAAGGTCAGTTAAAGTACATATATAAATGTATGTATATGTACATATATATATAAATATATATATAGTTGTAGGAGTCATTGTGCATACACACTTGCTACAGGGAACATGATAGAGGAATGGAGAAATGTGAATATACAACACAGCCTGAATCATGAGAGAGGTACTAACCTTTACACTCACAGAACACTGTCCACAGCATACCAGCATGGTCCCTGCCCTCACAATCTGAAAGGGCAATGCCTATCCCACATACCCTTTTATAGCACTGACCTGAAATCACAGTGAGAACTGCAATCAGTGCACAACTGGCTGTATGCAATTAGCAAATGCTGGCTTACAATTGGTGCAGAGGCCATCACATGGACCTAGGCAGATACCTACAAAAGCATCCAGTGCTAACACTCCACACATGCAATACATTCATTGCACTGTCTGTAAGCAGACAGAGGGAGAGCGAGAAGTGAGAGAGAGAGAGAGAGAGAGCAAAAAAAAAAAATTATACACTGTGACTCTGTCATCTGAAGCTGTCAGCACTGACAATAGCAGCAGCAAGCAGAAGCTGTGGTAACGCAACCAGCTGCGACAAACACAGGTAATGCAAAGTAGCAGGTTAATAGTGTGCATACTGTGAACCCTCCAAATGTGTCATAGGTCTGTATCCATAGGTATGTCCATGTGATATGTTGTGTGTACGTAGTTCCACCAGAAAGGGATGACCATACATTACTTGTCAGTCAGTCTTAGGCCATGATCCTGGCAGCAGTTGTCTGTGCGTTGGCCCAGCAATGGCTGTAGTGACTGCTTTGAAAGGTCAGCCAGGTTCAAAAGGCAGGATTAGCCCACCCCAATGGCACACTGGCTGGGAACAAGTGTCTGCAGGTACCCGATATCACTGCATATGCATCCCATACTGCATAATTCCATAGCTTAGCAGACCAGGCCCATTATGCATATGATGTGGTAATTCCCAGGGTCAGTCGAGGTGCCCCCTTAGTGGTGTGGGACCACTGTTGCTGTATGCCACTGTCCAGGTACATATTCTGTAGTATGGCCAAGATAAATTATCAGTGTTATATGAGGTTGTATGTCCTCTCGGAGTGCAGGTAGCACACATCCAGGGATACCATGAGGTCACACTGATGCTGTGTGTTCTTCTCTGCTGAGGGTGGCCCTCACCTGGACATGTGAGATGATAGGGAGGTTACATCCAGCTGTGATAAATATTTCAACTGGTGGGGGAGAAGGAGGGGGGATACGTGCACCGAACATTTCTGCAAGATTGTTGCCAATATCCGTGTGTTTGGTGAATGTTAAGTAGGTGTGTATTAACACAGAGCATATCTGAGGCATGTGGTCCATATGTGTAACATAACTGAAGAAGGCCTTGTGGTCATCCATAGTGTTTGTGTCCATTTCTCTCCCAGAGTAGGCCGTGGCCGTTGTTATGATGGACCGTAGCGTAGTACCAGTGCTGACCACAGATGCCTTCCCTTAATGTGATTGTGCTCTGTCCTGCAGTAGCCTCCTGCTATTGTTATACAATCTGCCTCTGTCTGGGGTCCACTGGACAGGATGCCTAACCTTTGTGCATAGGGTCTGGGTTAGAAATGTGTGTGCAAGTTCCATGCAATCTGTGGCATGTCCGTGGTAAGCATTTGAAAAAGGGTCAGCAGTGTGGCTTGTGGCTTCCACTGGCCCAGTGTGCTGCATGGATACCATCTCAGTCCCAGCAAGTGAATAACTGTCTAATCACATACATATCAAAGTAGTCTACTGTGCTGGTGGTGGTGGTGGGATATGTATATCCAGGCCGAGTAACTTCTGTCCACATCACAGTAGTGGACGGTGTCCCACATACAGTACCTTGGGATGAACCCCCAGAGTGAGGTTGTGCATTGCACCTGTCAGTGTGTGCTGACCGATGGGGCATGCTACTATGTTGTGTGGAATGTGGCAGGTATTGTTGCACAGGTGTTGGCTGAGCACTGATATCTGGCCATGTACCTGTGTATCCACCATGACACACACACACATGCAACATATGGGAGTAGTAGTATATCACTACACATGAGTATCATGTATAGTATGTGTGCCATATATTGCTGACATGGTCTGCTGATATCCTGTTTGTTTTCTCTTCCAGGGAGATGGCGCGTCAGTGTAACCCCGCCTACTTTGTGGCGGAAGATGAGGAGATCCACCAGAGCCTGGTGCGGGAGTATGACATCCTGTTTTCCCGCACCAGTCAGAATCAGCAGGAGAGGGCTGCACTGTGGCAAGACCTTGTCCGTAGGGTAAATGATATTGGCATGCATAACAGGACATATGAGCAGGTACGACATCACTGCAGTGATTTAATCCGAAGTGTCCATCAGCGTGCATCAGATATCCACAGGCAACAGGTCGCCACAGGAGGTGGGGTGGCCACACATCCCCCCCCCTCACCAGACTAGAGGGGCTACTCCTAAGTGTTGTGGCTCCAGCCTCGGAACACCAACAGCAGTACACCTGCATTATGATGGAGGCTGGTTCCACACAGCAGCACGACATGGAGCGTGCAGGTATTATGTGATATGTACACTTGACTGTTCTGTACACTGTATCATATGCAATATCAATGGCACACTAAAACCAATGACAAGCAAGTAAACTATTAAACAACAAGATACTCCAAAAAGAACGAGTTGCCAAACAGGAACTGTAACGCAATTTTTATTTCGATAACAAGAGCGTTTTCACTTCCGTGCTTACAGAAGCTTCATCAGCATGAAAAAGAGCACGAGCTCTCCACAATTTAAAAACTTAACCAGTGACACCCATTGATGTCACTTCCTTAATCGCAATAACACACTGACATACCTTGTATTTAAAATGAATTAAAATCAGTGCACCTTACAATATATACACAACCAGCTACTATCTAAAAATCAAGCCAACACTTAGATAAATAAACTAACACCTACTCTAAGTGTTCAAGCTACTTAGTTAAAAACAACAGTAAACAAGCCTGTCCACAACTAACAAAATAAGTAGCCGTTAGGGCGGTTTTATGAAAGGGAAGTCCCTATCAATAAAATAAATAACAGTATAAGAATTAAAATAATACATGTACAGCTTACATTCTTTATAAGTATCAAATACCAAGGGTTACCTAAGGTAGCTCCTATATTTCAATACAGATGCAATATTGCAATTGTCATTAAGACCCGGGTAAGTGAAGGCATCTAACAGGAGCTGCCATTCTAACTCTCGGGTTTCTAAAATTAAAGATTGGAGGCCACCCCTTATGTCAACCTGAATATGGTCTATAGCCATAAAGTGAAAACGGTGCCCTGCGTTGCTCAATAGATGTTTAGAAAGGGCATTATCACTTTTTTTATTTTTTATAGCGTATATATATGTTGGTATATACGGTTGCGGAACCGACTATCCATTTTACCAACATAATACGCAGGACAACAGTCCCAAAGAGCTATGTATACTATAGATCTTGTGTTGCAATTAATTTTGTGGTTGATGAAATATTTCCTATTCCTGATGGAAAATGAATTCCCTACCCGAAGGTATCTACACCAATTACAACACCCACAAGTAATTGTTCCTTTTTGTCTAGAAATTGGATCCACTACATTATTTCTCTGAAGGATGACCTTAAGATTGCTACCTCTTCTAAATGTGAAAGAGGGGCCTAACCCCAGTCTTTCCTGTAGGCCAGAACTGGTGATGAAATTCCAGTTTTTACGTATAATTGAACAGAGGTTCTCAGAATTTTTGTTGAAAGTTGTTATAAAACTAGTGTGAAAATTAGGAACATTAGTGGTTACATCAGTAGCAATAACCAATGACGGGGAAAGACCAAAAACCCCATCAGTCTCTTCACTAAAAGACATCTGCGTATTAATGACTAATAACGGTTGGTATATGCCATTAGTACGCTAAGAAGACACTTCAGCTATAAAGCTTCAATCAATTCTCCAGGATACCCACGGTTCAAAAACATGTCCATAAGCAGGGAACACTCGTTGTCAAAGGCCAAATCTGTGCTGCACATGCGGGCGGCCCTGACCAGCTGCCCCTTGACAATGGACCGCTTCTGCTTCCATGGGTGACAGCTTGAAAAATGCAAAAATGAATTGCAATAAGTTGATTTCCTGAAGATAGATGAGCAAAATCTATTATTAACAATGTCTTTAACTAATTCAACATACAGGTAATCAATCTGAGATGTTGAAAAATGATATGTGAATTTTAAAAAATCTGTTGTGCCATTCATATAGGAAATAAGGTCAATCGCTACATCCTCACCACCTTTTATCAAAATGAACACATTGTCTAAAAAACGAGTGTAAAATTTGGAACAGCACTGAAATGCTGGATAATTAAACAAAAAGTTCTTCTCCCAATAAGCAACAAATAAATTAGCCACACTACTACCACACGGAGAGCCCATTGCTATCCCTTTCTTTTGAAGGTAGTAGTGTTTGTCAAAAATAAAAAAAATGGAAGAAAGAACAATATCCAGTAACACAGTAACAACTGAGATGTCATTATTTGATGCACCACATTCTCTTAATATTAAATCAACCCATTCGACAGCCTCCTCATGGGGGATGGAGGTATAAAGATCCACCACATCAATGGTCAGGAAATTAATACCCTCATCAAATTGAACTTCATTGATCGATCTCAAAAAATACCATGAGTCCTTGCAAATCTGTGGAATAGATTTCAAATATTTCCCAATGATGCTATCAATAAGGCGGGCACAGGGATGAGTTATGGAACATCTTCCATCAACTAACGCCCGCATAGGTGGATCTATTACACTCTTATGTATCTTGGGTATCCCAAACATCACTTGGACCCTAGGGAATGAAATATCGATAAAATTATAAGTATCGATATTAATTTTATCCTCAAGAAATAAATCTCTGAAATAACCCTTGATTTTATTGTAGGCACTTGTTAATTCATTCAAGGATGAAATTTCATAGGCAGGTGAATTCAAGACAAGTAACATTCTCCTAGTGTACTCAGACTTGTCAAAAATGACAAGTCCACCCCCCTTATCAGGTTTGATAATTCTAACTGCCATCCCGCATAATTTATTCAACGCCATGGTCTGATCATAAGAAATGTTACTTTGAATGTCAGATCCATGGGTGAAGGCATGTAAATGCCTCAAATCCAATTCACAAATACTTTCAAAAATGTGAAGGTTGGGGTGGAGTGGGGGGTTGAAAGTACTGGGTAATTTCAAATTCACTCTATCCACAGGCAAGTCATTGTTGAAGAAAACATTCAAATTAAGTTTACGCATGAAGCATTTCAAGTCAATAAGAGTTTTGGCCAAATTAAATTTTTGATCTGGAACAAAAGTCAAACCATTGGCCAATAATTCCACTAAATCATCATCAACAACAACATTTGAAAAATTGTAAATTTGAAAGTCCCCTTTTATGTTAGACAAAATAAGAGGAAAATGTTTATCCAAAGATTCACCACATAATGGAACACTGGGTCCTGTTGTTAATTCCAGTTCTTGTTCCCTTGATACCGGTTGCCTTTCCTCCCTAAAAAAGGCTTCTGGTACGTGTTCTAGTTATTTTTCTTGTTTAGAGATTTAATTCTATTACTTCTCCTAGGACCCCGTCCCAGTGTCTCTTCCCCTTCATCCATGGCCAAATTATCATCTGCAGAAGTTTGGCCAACATTCAGACTGTCAGTGTTATCAGGTGCATTCGGACCCCTATTCATTTGATTGTCATTTCTACTGATCCGTTTAAATAAATTTGGGTAGACAGCATTGGTTTGATATGCATGTCTATCCCTTACTAGTTTTTTTGATTTATTTGATTTCAGCTTAGACAATAAAGAATCAATACTGGAGAAAATCCGATTATAGTCATATTTATATCTCAAAAAGTTTATGTCAGACTTAATGCTATCGTCCAATATTGTGGTTTCCTCCAGTAAAACAGTGATGTCTTTAGAATAAAATTTAACCATTACTTCAAGTAATTCAGCCCCTTGTTTGTTAAACAGGGCCTGAAGTTCATCCAGGAAGGCCACATCAAAAAATAAGCCCGTAGGCGAAAAGGAGCTACGTAAACCCTTAGGGATAACCTTCTCTGTAAGACATTGCTGAAAATAAGATACTTCCAGTTGAAGTTTCTTAATTTTTAATAATTTCCCATCCAAAAGTTTTAATTTTTCAGATATATTGTCAGGAGTGTTACCTGGACTGGTTGAATCCGCCACCGGTGGACCCGAAATAGAAGCACCCCCAAACAACAAAGGAGCTAGGTTCTTCGCCCATTCGGACAAGGAGGGCACACCAATAAGTGAATCTTGATGTCCAACCAGATGTCCAGTAGAGGATGGGACTGCATTTCCAGTTAAACCATTCCTGCTGTTAAAATTATTGCCCATGTTAAAAAGGTTAGACGCTGAAGTGCTTGCACCTGTAACAGGCAAGCCTGCTTCTGGTAAATTTGTAGTTGTAGCAGAGCTAATCTGACGTGGAATCTGCCCTGCTGGAATGGCGTCATTACTGGCATTAAATTGCTGGTTGTTGCTAAAAGAAGAGTCGGGTATGTTAACACAAACACTATTAACATTACCCTTTTCAATGTTCTCCAAATGAACATTCATAACGTCCAGGCGTTGGGAAAGCGCCACCATCAGCGCTTGAATGCTTAAAGATTCGTTGACACTATCGGTAGTTGCTGAACTGAAAATGTTCGGCGAACTCGGACTGGAAGGAGCAGCCACAGACATACTAAAACCAATGACAAGCAAGTAAACTATTAAACAACAAGATACTCCCAAAAGAACGAGTTGCCAAACAGGAACTGTAACGCAATTTTTATTTCGATAACAAGAGCGTTTTCGCTTCCATGCTTACAGAAGCTTCATCAGCATGAAAAAGAGCACGAGCTCTCCACAATTTAAAAACTTAACCAGTGACACCCATTGATGTCACTTCCTTAATCACAATAACACACTGACATACCTTGTATTTAAAATGAATTAAAATCAGTGCACCTTACAATATATACACAACCAGCTACTATCTAAAAATCAAGCCAACACTTAGATAAATAAACTAACACCTACTCTAAGTGTTCAAGCTACTTAGTAAAAAACAACAGTAAACACGCCTGTCCACAACTAACAAAATAAGTAGCCGTTAGGGCGGTTTTATGAAAGGGAAGTCCCTATCAATAAAATAACAGTATAAGAATTAAAATAATACATGTACAGCTTACTTTCTTTATAAGTATCAAATACCAGGGGTTACCTAAGGTAGCTCCTATATTTCAATACAGATGCAATATTGCAATTGTCATTAAGACCCGGGTAAGTAAAGTTGTTGTGCCCACTGACATTAATCTCATAATTTCTGCAGGTCCCTCCAGGGTTACAGCAAGGCAGGCCATCCATGCTGGTGAGTGTGCTTAACATAACCTATAATAGTCCTGATAATGCTACTAACAGTAGTGTAACTCAGTAGTGCTCTGTGTGTATACTGCTGGGTGTGCATGTGTGCATGTGTGCAGGTGTGCCTGTGCCCATGTGTGCATGTGTGCATGTGTTCAGGTGTGCCTGTGTCCATGTGTGCATCTCTGCATGTGTGCCTGTGTCCACGTGTGCATGCGTGCATGTGTGCCTGTGTCCACGTGTGCATTTGTGCATGTGTGCATGTGTGCATGTGTGCCTGTGTCCACATGTGTATGTGTGCATGTGTGCATGTGTACACGTGACCACGTGTGCATGTGTGCATGTGTGCATGTGCCCATGTGTGCATGTGACCACGTGTGCATGTGTGCATGTGTGCATGTGTCCATGTGTGCATGTGTCCACGTGTGCATGTGTGCATGTGTGCATGTGTGCCTGTGTGCATGTGTGCATGTGTGCCTGTGTGCATGTGTCCACGTGTGCATGTCTGCATGTGTGCCTGTGTCCATGTGTGCATGTGTGCCTGTGTCCATGTGTGAATGTGTTCATGTGTACATGTGTGCATGTGTGTATAAGTGCATCACTGGTAACAATGTCTGGAGACTGTAAACTGTGTTTCTTGTCTTCCTCCCACAAGTTCTGGGGCTGCTCTGGTGACCTGCAGCAGGGAACCTGAATCCTGTGCCACGGCTACTGGTAATGATGATATTTGTGTAATGGTACAGGAAGGTGTGTCAGGGTCTGCCATTGGTCAGCCAATTAACAGTACACAGCTGTCAACCCCATCATTGCGCACAGTCATCCTGCCTGTACATCCTTTGTCACCATTGTCCCTAGGTGATGGACAGGATACAGTGGGCATAGACAAGGGTAATGTGGTACCTGTGGCACATGCATCCCCACACAGCAGCCATGGGCAGGGTCCTCCGATGGTACCACACAGACAGTTGCCCATGGGTTCTCGTGGGAGCATCCGTGGGTGTACTGCCTCTGGCCGACGTGCCCAAAGAGGTCTGTCAACCTCAGCTATGTTTCGGACTGTCATGCAGGCACAGTCACGTATGGAAAGGTACACCAGACAGGGTCTGAAGGAGCTGAGAGCATGTCGCACAGCCATGACAGACAGTATGTGTGACATTGTGGATGCTATCCGTAACTTCACCGATGTCATAGACAGACGTTGTGGGGACATATTACAGCAGTTCCACAACCAGATGTCCATGAGCCAGGGCAATGGTGGGCATTTGTGGCATCGACGTGGCCATATGTCGGCAGCAGCAGCAGCTGGCAGTCGGCGCGGATGACAACAGGCTCGCACATGCCCCATAGTGCCAGCAGCAGTCCCAGCAATGCTGGGTCTGTGCTGTCATCGGAACGCCCCAGGAGACCACGTGCACGTGGCTCTGGACAGTCCCAACAGGGACTTGTGTCCAGTCAGCACACTCCCGCTTCTGATGACAGTATCCAGTCTGGCTTAGTACTGGATACGGTCCATAGCACCCCTGCCAGGCACAGGTACCATGTCCGTGCACACAGACACTGATCTGTATGGCCTGCCAGGTGCAGTCTGTGGCTGTTCACAAACCCCTGTATATGGCAGCCATGAGGTGGAACTGTGTGCGTGCATACACACATGCGAAATGTTAACACCTAGGGCGACCACATACATGCACACATTGCACCAGCACTGCCCCACCCTGTACTGCTGCCCCTCACCAACACACATACACACACATGTCAATTGGTGGTATCAGTGGCTGACTCAGGCATACCTAATCCACACCCTGTGCATATGATGACACTGTGCCACCTCCTGCAATCTCCAACATCATTGCGGGAACAGGTAAACACGTTGCTGATGCACAGGGTGACTACATAGAAGTGTATTAGTAGTATCATGTTGGTAACAGTACAGTGTGCTGCTATGACTGTGTGTTTATCCCAGCATGCCTGCTGCAGTAACTGTATGAATGTCCTGAATTGTTATCTGCACCCATAGTACATACCAAAGTATAACAGCTGCACATAATTGCATGCCGGTGGTAAGATTGTCAACAGATAGCCGCATACATGGGTAGCACAGGGGGAAAGCTAACACAAGTAGTGATATGCAATGGTGGACATGTACAGTAATGGTGTCAAGTTGCCCACAACGACTATGCCATGTGGATGTTCACGCATGTAGATATGTGTGCAGTACCAATGTAATCCAAATCACAAATAAGTATGACATAGTATCAGTTCTACCATGGGCATCTGCGCTGTGTATTCCTGGGTACATGTTGATAGTGCCTACATATTTGCATTGTTACTTACTGTTATTGTTACCCCTTCTTTGTTGTATAATGCATTACTTCCAGCCCTGTTTACTGTAGCTTTGTTTGCATGCATGTTCGCTTGGGGTTCCCTGGAACACTGCTTACACCTGCAATGCAGATTTACAGTGCTTCTGTAGACTTCTAGTGACATCTGCATAGCGTAAGATACGCATATCAACTTTACACATGACAGAATGTCGCTGTCTGTCCTGTACGCATGTACGTTGCCTGTGACACATTGCACACGTCTTACCTGGCATTTACCCACGTGTGCAGTCATATATGTCAGTGCTATGAAACAGTAGCGGTACACCCACTCATACACACCTTCAGTATGTTGTTCCCCATTGGCCCTATGTGTTGGTACTCACCATGGCAATCACACTACTAGGGTAGCATGTGCAAAGGTAACCTGTGAATCGCCTCTATGGTCCAGTTGTGGTTTATGTGAGTCATGTGTCAATGTCACAGCTGCCACATGTATGCAGTCAGCCATCACCCTTGGCCAGGAACGTACAACACATGTGTGGGATGCCACCACACAGCCAATCTGGGGACTGGTCTCTCTGAACCCAGTAATGCCATACCCTGTCAGGTGGCATGCCATATATACTACATCCTGGACAAACGTCAACCCCAATCCCTGCTGCTATTATTGATAATACCCCTGAAGATGTTCCTGATAGTTTTGACTAGTTCTTTACTGAGACATTTCAGGCCCTAGCTAGCCATCTACCTCCTAGCTCCCCTGGACCTGAAAGTAGAACCCCTAGAAACCTACTTGCGTTCAGCTGCCAACCAGTCGCCACTTCACTTCTCCGTACCTTGATTGAAACAGTGAAACCCACTACACTTTCTGCTGATCAACTCCCTGCCGAGTACCTATCAAAACCAGATGATGCTATTGCTTACCCCATCTCAAAGGTAATCAAAGGAACCATGGTAGAATCTAACTTTCCCACCATCCGGAAAATGTCATATGTAATCCCACTTCACAAAGGAGGCAGCGCTACTGAATTCTCCAATTATAGGCCAATAGCTATACTCTCTCCACTTGCAAAGATTATGGAAACTTTCATCATAGACAATTCATGCACCACCTAATCCAAAATCGCATTATGGCAGACACTCAGCATGGCTTACGTCCTCATCACAGCACTACTTCAGGCCTCCTAGCCTTTACTAACACCATAAACCATACTTGCAACACTAATTATATATCCTCAGCCCTCTTTTTGGATCTTTCCAAGCCATACGATATGGTTGATCACCAACTTGTACTCCACACCCTGCAAACACTGTCACAATACTGGAGCCTTCCAATGGTTTCAATCCTACCTGTATGGTCGACAGGCTGGCCTCTGGCAGAACAAACTCTCTAACCTTCTACCTAACACCCTCAGAGTACCACAAGGCTCTATACTAGGACCCTTGCTGTTCTCCATCTTCATTAACGACCTTTATACTGTCATCCCAAAAGTCAGCTGTATCCAATATGCTGAAGACTCTACTCTGATCTGCTCAGCAACATCTCCAGTAGAGTTATGGTTAGCTACCCAGACCACCTTTAATACAATAGAAAACTGGCTTTCTGAACATCGCCTGATCCTAAATCCCAAATAAACTAAACTGCTGTTATTTCACCAACACGTAGGTGTACCGCTTTCACCGTTACCATAACATCAACTGATGGCACAATAATCTCCCCTGACCCATCTACTAAACTATTAGGTGTCATCATAGACAATAATCTCAAATGTTACCTACATGTTAACCAGATTATCAAAGCCATCAATGGAAAACTAGGGTCACTTTACAGAATTAAAGCCTTCCTAGCCCCTCCAGCTAAAGGTGCCATAGCTCGCTCACACCTTGTTTCAACCCTTCTGTATGCATCCCCTCTACTCTCGAATATGAGCAAGACTGTCCTTAACAAACACTCAGTTTGCTACAACCACATTGCTAGGTTTGCCACTGGGCTGCCTTTTAGGACACATCATTGCATCAATCTAAATCAGCTTGGTTGGCTTGCAATACCCAGCCTAATACAGTATAACCAACTGATTATGGCCTATAAAATCCTCTATAATCCAGACAATACTCCTGCACTTCAAATATTATCACCCCCTATAACAATCCTAGACCGCTTCGATCCTCTAACAAATTACTAATTCAGACTAGCAAGTTTAATAACACAGCCGGTGATTCTCTCTTTGCAAACCTTGTAAGTAGATCCTGGAACTCACTTCCAGCTGATATTACCCTACTGTCCACCTTAGGTCAATTTAACAGTAGACTCAAACAACATTTGTCACTTAACTGGCTATGTCAATGTATCAAGCCTGGCTAACTCGAATGTGTAAAATCTGTTAACCACTTTACTGTGTAATTTAATTTAATCCTGACTTGTGCTCAGGACTAACATTAACCTGTGGAACATGTTTGACTTGCTTACTTATGTAATCTCTGTAAATAATCTGTTTGTAATATGTAATGCTAGTATTATGTAATGCTGTATCTGCTACCCTCGTAGCTTGTCTCCACGGGCCTCCCCTGGAAATGGACATGCATCCAGTCGGACTATCCCAGTCAACAAATGTAGGATAAATAAATAAATAAATAAATAAATAAATAAAATATATTACAGTGACTACAATACAAGTCAGACATTGACACGCACTGACAGCATGCTGAACACACTGGGGCATACGTGGGGACTCAGAATAGCAGCCTGCCTGGGCATCACACACCTCTGCAGCTGGCACACAGGTATATGTTCCATCGGAACAGAGCACATGCCACACATGGCACTCACATCCCCTGTGCCACACACTCACAGCCTGTAGGGCTACACAACACACCTGCTACAGACGTGTCAGGTACCTGTCTTGTGTGCTGCACTGGTGTCCCACTCAACAGGCTGTATCTGGTGAAGGTCACAGTGATATGCCTCAGGGGCACTATGGTCCACCACAGAACACATGCATACAGGTCAGTCAGAGGCATGGACACATATGACTCACTCATTGACCATGCCAGTATGGCTGCCTGAGACATACCTACCTGGACTACATGATAGGGAACATAGAATGGATCTCTCAGCATGTGGCACAGGCCAGTATGAGCCTGATGTTGGTTGCCAACATACCCTCACCAAGTATTCTACCACTATATGTGGGAAGGGTGTTGTATGTCTACATTATGCTCAGTCTCCACTGTCATTCATAGGGTATCCACCGGCTGTCAACGTGTGCTTACATGCTAGGGAAGCCACAATGATGTGCAAGAGTCATCTTGCACGTGACACCCATAGCCCGATGTATAATGGCAAAGCTCCTTGGTACACACATACTGCTTTATGCTGCAGGACATGGTTTACAGAGCCACCTCCGTGGCTATCACACAGGTTAGGACACTAACAGTGCTGCTACACAACATCAGCAGTGTACACCAGAAGATGCATGCACCAGACACTGCCCTCAGCACGGTGAACTGCAATGTCTGTGCAGTACCAGATTCATGATTCATGGCTCACAGGTGTTACCCATCACTGACATGTTATGCCCCATACCATGCCTTTCGTCCCCTACACATGTAACACACATGGATAGGGGGGTGGTATCCCAAGGTAACACAGATACACAGACTTCCAGGTTGTTGGCACAGCACAAACCATGAGGGCCTACTCATGTGCAGCTAACAGTGTGTCAGACTGCCATCTGGTTCATAGCCTAGCACACACAACCCTCCCATATACAGGAAGACCACCTATCCTCCATAACAACACTGGCAATATGACAGTCTCAAGAACTGTGTTTATATGGCCGGACTGCATCCAGCCAAACATTGTGTGTGAGCATTACTGTAGCTACAACACACTAGTTGAAGGGTTCACAGCATGTGGTCACTGAATTGCAGTGGAATGACATGTTACCACTACCACAACAGGTGGGAACATGCAGCACCTGTACATCGACTACATGTACACTATATGGCCCAGACCAGATGTGTATCCTCTGCTCTAGGTATTTCACCATAGACACCCACACTGTATAGAGACATACCACGTGCAGACCCTGCACAGTAAGACACAGTCATATTGGTATACATTGCAAATACCATTTATCCACTCGAAGCATGTGTCAGACATGGTAACTGCTGCAGGTCACAGGTATTTATGTGTATGTGTCACACACATACATCATGTGTGCAATGCCATTGCTGGTTTAGGCAATGGCATGCATTGTTATGTACAAACACCCACACAAGGTCATACTGTGTGACACAACCACACGTGGCAGTTGTGGGTTACCAAAACATACCTATCTGTACTCTGACAATGGTAATAGACACAGTAGCAGAGCACACTATTGGCATTACTAGCCAACTAGCCCTGTTTGGCTGTGCTGATAGTGTGGTGACATCCCCTGTGTTTACTGGGGGGTATGCAGCATCTGGTGTATTGTAGTATTTGCCAAAAGGATCTGTTCTTTCACACTTGCATTTACACACATCCTACTACCCCCACACACATGCACACTTGCAGGATTCATTCCCCTACCTAAATAAGTCATGACACGTGAGAGAGACGCATTAGCAAAGCGCACTATTCGGTTTACTAGATAGTTTCTCTTCTCTGGCTGTACTTATAGGGTGCTGACAACATCAGTATTTTGAAAGGGTAATGTGCATCAGGTAGTGTGATCTCCTGATTGCAAAAACTAACATGTTTTTCAAATGGAAAGGCACACACACACTCCCCACATCCAAACACACACACATGCCATTTACAGGTTTCAAACTCCTACCTAACTACATCACGATACTCGGGAGAGATGCATTAGCAGAGTGCGCTATCCACATTACTGAGAGACTTCCCTTCTCCTGCTGTACTTATAGGGTGCTGACATCATCTGTGTTTAGAAAGGGGAGTGTGCATCCTGTAGTGTGTTCTCCCAGTTGCCAAAAGGGACATTTTCCTCACACAAATTTGCACACACACACTAAACCCTCTTATTCAAACACACACACTCGCAGGATTCAAACCACTACCTAACTATGTTATGATACTCGAGATGGACGCATTAGCAGAGCATGATATTCGCATTACTGGGAAGCTTTCCTTCTCCTGCTGTACTTATAGGGTGCTGACATCATCTGAGTTTAGAAAGGGGAGTGTGCATCCTGTACTGTGCATCCTGTAGTGTGTTCTCCCAGTTGCCAAAAGGGACATTTCCCTCACATGTATTTACACACACATACTAACCCCCTCATCCAAACACACACACTTGCAGGATTCAAACCACTACCTAACAATGTTATGACGCTCAAGACGGACACATTAGCAGAACACGCTATTCGCATTACTGAAAAGCTTTCCTTCTCCTGCTGTACTTATAGGGTGCTGACATCATCTGTGTTTAGAAAGGGGAGTGTGCATCCTGTAGTGTGTTTTCCCAGTTGCCAAAAGGGACATTTCCCTCTCACACACACACTGAGCATTTGCAGGATTCGAACCCCTTTCTAACTGTATTATGACACTTCAGGGAGACGCATGAGCAGAGCGCACTATCCGAATTACTGGGCATCTGTTCTGCACCTGTAATATTTCTAGGGTGCTGACATCTTTATTTCTACAGAGGTATGTAGATGTAGTACTACCTGTCAGGTGGGGAATAGCATATATATGCATTTGCAGCCACCTATGTCAGGGTCAGATATGCACATCGCACTGGCAGGTTATGATCTATACCATGCTTTGGGACCACAGGACCTGTAACACACAACACAACCAGTCCAGAACACCACACCCACATCCAGGACACACACTTAGCTTCCCTGGGAACAGTGCCAGGATATGCAGGTATTCACATACACCATTCCAGTTGTTAACATCAGGTACAGGCATATTGTGTGTGAGAACTACTCAGGCCTCTACCACTTTACCCTACAGCCACTACAATTTGTGGGTCCATGTGCTATGGCAGAACCACACACCACAGCCACATGGGTGAATACATATTGCACCTGTCCATCTGCAACGTGGGTACTCACTGTTCCACACCAGAGGTAGACCACCATTGTTGATATCTGACCATACCCACCTTTCCCTGGACATCCATATCTCATCTCCACCCCAGGCAAGGTTGTCACTGCACACAAACTGTGTTTAGCACAAGCAGACTCTACACTTGTGTAGACTGGGGTGGATGACTTCAGAGGACCCATGCTGGAGGACTATACTGGCCACTCAGCATAATCCTTGACAATTGCATCCTATGAGCATGTGTACAGTTTGCATTGGTCATGCTATCCCACATATACCCATGACTGCTCCACAACAAGACACCTGTCAGCTGTACACCAGCCATATATACGCCGTTCAACAGACAGAGTGACCTAATACATTGCAGAGCTGTAGCCCACAGAGGGAGGACATATGTGGACTGTTCCAGCATGGCACTTCATTCACACATATTCATTACAACACAGTGTTGACAGTGGAATCGTCCAGAGAATGCAGATAGGGCTTCCCTCAGTCTGTTATTGATGGACACCTACTGTCAGAGATCCTCAGCAACCCTCTCACAGTACACACCGACAACATGGCTGTGGCTTAGCACATTCAATCCCTGAGACCTCCACGGTGCCCCTGCTTGACAGAGGCACAGCTCACTAGCCTCACATGTTGCCTTCTGTGACCTACTTTACAGTGGCACAGTAGCCTACTATCCTGGGGATGCAGATGCCAAGCACACTCTGGCTGAGCTGTCATTCCCTGGGGCAAGAAGCCTAGTATTGTCCTCTACACCCATATGTTCAATTGTCGGATGCACAATATTTGTTGTGCTGTTCTACTGTTTGCAGGTCTTTATTGCCATAGCATTCCCTGTTCCTATGACCAACTTGTGTATCTGTGGCAGATGTTTGCATATGATGGCGATCCACTATATCACTTATGTCTCTGTGGTCATTTACTGTGTGCACTGGGCTGATTGCTGTGTTGTGTTTGGTTCCTGGACTGACACGTACAAATACCAGATATGTGTGGCCAACTGCTAAACGGAGATATGGCCTAAGTGTGTGAGCATGTCCAGTTCAGCCTTTCCATGGCATGTTGTCTGACATATGCCTCATTTATCAAAGTGTACAAGCATGCCCAGTGTGATATTTCCATATGTTGCACTCTGAAGTCCAGCACATATTTGGGTGTGTGTGAACTTTGTCAATATCGCACGTTTATGATTGTGTGTTGGGTGTCATGTTGTGTACTAACTGGCCAACTGCTTCGTGTCTGCCACAACAGGGATTACTGTGCCTGCAGGAATTGCATGGGATACTTTGCAGACAGTTCTCAACATACTTTCATAATGACCTAACACTGTAGTACCGTATAGTGTACTGGTTTGGTACTTTCACTGTGGTGGACAGTATCCTGGGCTTTAGTCCTATGACTGCTTGACATCTTCATAGTGAGCACAACAGACTGTGTAGGGGCCAGTTGTGCACATATGACCATGTTGCAATATGTTCAGATATGGACTACCTACACCAGGCTCGTCCAACATTGCTAGTGTATTCCACAACATGGGTGGACATTGGCAAACACTAGCGATGTTCCGTAGGCCATTTCTGATGCTAGTCACAGGGTGTGTTTGTCCTTCGACACACATTGTAACTGGAGTTTGCCATTACATATGTCATGGTTATTATGCTGTGCCTCCGTCTACCTCTGACATAACAGTGATACCCAGGGTAGCCTACCATCTCCCATACACTCATCAGGATGCCTCTTGAGGGGTGTCGATATGTGGCTCTCTGGCTGACCTGTACCAGAAGTTTACTGAAGTGTGGGGGTGCCTTCTGTGTTATGGATCATTCTGTACAGCTTGTCCTATGTATGTCAGTGCTGGGGTTCAGGTCTCTCATGTGCATAGCTCACTGCCATTCAGATTGTACAAGGTGCAACATGTTCATTCATTCCAGGTTGGACATGGCTTCATACATCAGGCACAGCTTTCCTGTAGCTGGGAAGGATGGCGGTGTGTGGGGCTGCAGTTTGTTTACTCAGGCAACACATGGCATCTGTTCATGCTCTTTGCTACCCCTGGTGGGTACTGTTGTGGACTTTACAGTTGATGGAGGTGTCTGCTGCGGTATATCCCACAGGGGCTATTGTAGTCAGTTGTGATGCTGATGGAGGATAGCTGCAGAGCCAAAGTGAGTTCCCCTTATCTACATCTGCCAGCTTTCATGTTTGGGTGGGTATATGGTACATGTTTCTGCGAACACTACAGCCACATGTTTGTCCAGTGCAGGATATTTATCACCTTTTGTACCCAGGTCTCACATTACATGTTAGGTACCTCATGGGTTAACACCTGTGTGGTAATTTGTGGGCACTTACTGTATATCCACAGTGGTTGTCTATACACAGTTCTGCAATTAGCTTGCTGACATGGCTATGGCTACAGTTGTCTGTTTGTAGGTGGCCCTTTTGTGGGTTGCTTGTGTCAGCTGGGGGTCGGATATGGTGGGCTGTTTGTACTCCTCTGCATACATGCTCAGTCACAGTCCTTCCATGTTGGCCTATACCTATGGGACATGTATACAGAACGGGGGTGGGGGCGCCAAGACCAGGACTTGTGCGATGCCACTCATATCCGCTTTGTAGTCTGACATGGATGCGGCATATCTGACCATGTCAGTTCTGTCCTTGGTCTGCTTTGCAACCCCTCTACTGACATAGGGGTGTATATTTAAGCTGGTGAACATATCCATACTGAACACGTACGGTATTGTCTAGAAGCATGTGCATGGTCCAGCTACGCTGTGTGGACCACATAGCCCTCATCAATGACCTTAATGACTGCTTCAAATGGGTCAGACATGTTTAGGGGCCGGTTCTGCAGTTACAACAGCCACAGTGTGTAGGGTCCAGTATCAGTAGGTCCACATTAGCCTTCTGTCTGTGGTACATACTAATCCTTTCCATAGCTGTGCAGAACAAGCTTGTCAGGATCCTGGGGTGGTAGTTTGGAGTATCCATTCAGGCAACACATTTGTTGTGATGGACCACTGTTGTTGTACACTGCTCTTTGGGTACATATCCTGTGGTAAGGCTGACATTGGCCAGTAGTGTGATTTGGCATTCCATTATTCTTGGGGTCCATGTTGGCCTCAGCATAGGACACCATCACATACCTTTGCTGCTGTGTGTTCTGCTTTGCAGATGATGGCTGTTACCTCAGCATCTGCAATGTCAGGGGACCATCTGCTGGCATAGGTATTTTGCACTTGGGGGGGTGTTTGCACTGCACCTGACAGGTTGTATGTTAGCAATATGTGTGTGTGTTTGGTATGTTGTTTGTAATATCTGTGTGATTCGGAGCATATCTGTGGATGCCCAACATGGTTCCTACCATCAGTTGGGTAAGCCTTGTGATTATCCTTAGTGTCCTGTACGTTTTGTATCTTCATAGGTCCATGGGTTCATAGTAGGCCAGACACCCTAGGCCATTAGTAAGCCTAGCTAGAGTGTGTGTGTGTCTTTCACCACCCCTTGCTATGTTCAATTATGGCCATTTATGAGGTTCTTCACTGTCCCTCTGTCTGGTCGTGACACAGTGGGGACCCCCAGTATACATGTACGGTCATCCATCCACTTGGCAATATTCCTGTTGAGGGGTGTCAGTGAGGGGCTCTGCCTACCATGGATTGGGATCCTGTTTCTGGGTGTGGGGAGCCTATGGGTTATGTATCTGTCCCTCCAGCACATCTTATTTCATTATGTGTTGAGGTTGACATCTGTGACTCTCACAGCTCCAATGGCTTTGATTTCCTGTTGTGTAGCATGTCCATTACTCCTGTGTTGGACATGGCCTTGTACAACAGACATACAATGCCTCTGTGTAGGCAGTGTGTGACTGCAGTCAGCTGGGGTGTCTACAGCCAGGCAGCATATGACATATATTTTACACCCTTTATCCTGTTGGTGGGGTAACTATGAGGTCTTCCGAACCGCTGCAAGTGTCATGTACGGTACATCCCATATGAGTCATTGTACTAGATTATGGGTCTGATAAGGGAACAGTACAGCGGCACAGTGACCTCTGTTGATGTTGATGTGAATCCTTTCATGATACGGTGTCCAGTATCAACCGTCTTCATAGCCACATTGGCATTGTGGCTGTCACATGACAAATTAATGTCGACCTGTGTCCCTAGGTCCCTGATTACTCCTTGCATACATAATGGTTTGACACCTATGTGGTACTTTGTGTGTACCTTGTCTGGTATTTGGTGGGACATTCATACTGTCCAGTGTCTTCGGATGTCTGGGTGGAGTTCTTGTGTGTGAGAGTGTGGTCTGTCGCATGCTACAGACTGTACAGCAGTTTTGACTACAGTTATGTGCACATGGGTGGTGTCCGCTGCTTTGTGCATTGTCAGTTACCTGGCAATATGGGTGTCTGTGCTGCATATGGATACTCCCCCTCCTTTGATGTTTTGGTGTAGGTGTTGGGGCCATAACACATGATATGTGGTATAACCTAGTAGTGCTGGTGTGCTATCACTAGGCTTGCAGCAGGCTTCTGTCACTAGACAGACATCAATGTTCTCCATAATGGGAAGTGCCTCAGGTGCATGCATATTGCAGTTTACAAATCTGGCATTGGTCAGCATTACCCTTATGTTTCCTACCACTTATGTTTTCTAGGGTGGTGGGTAGTCTTTTTGGCCTTGCCTACATACGGCTCTATGGAGGCTGCAAAGGCCTTATCCAGTATCCAGACACACACGGGTAACAGCTGACAGCCATCCCTGTAACAGCAGCATGGCTTGTCATGCTTGACATCTCAAGCAGACACACATTAGATCCTCTTGGACTGACAGCTGTAACTGTGCCAGCTGTTAAACATGAGCATTCTGTGTTTGTACTGTGGCATCATTCTTGGTGAGGGTTGGATGCTGCACACAGCCAGTGTCATCCCGCCCTGGGGTACATACTCGGAGGGACCATCCATGTCTCATTTGATGTTGACCAGGGAGGTACATCTCAGGTAATTCACACCAGCATGGACATTGAGTGCATCATATTTCTGCTTGCTTTGGGGTGACCTGCGTACTTGTGTTATGTGTCATTTTGTGGCAGCCTACAAGCAGCTTACTCTACCCTTTCCCTTGTTCAGTCTGGTGAGTGAGACAGCTGTGTGTCTGCCTATACAGACACCTATTACGACTGTATCAGGCATGTTGTTTCTCCTTCGGGCCTGTGACTGTTTGGCACACCAGCTTTGCGTACTATTCGTTGCATGTGCTATGTTTGAAGTTTGTGGTTGCTTGTGATCTACTTAGGAGGCTTCTGTTGGTGTGGTGTGTTTGTAATTAAGGCCTCCGGGAATATTGGCATTCCTGTTCATGTGTTTGGTTTACAGTTGTGGTAGGTCTATGTGGGACTGGGTTTGTGGTGTATGTGGTTACCTTCTCCTCCTGACTAGAGTTGACAGTACTGAGTTGTTGGAGCTCAACCACTGGTTTGGATACATGGATGCATCTATCACATATGTTTGTATTTATTGGAGGGTGTTGTGGTTGTCTGTGTACTTCGTACTGGCATCACATTGCCTCTGGATTCACAGATTATACTTGTTGTGGCTGGCCATAGTGGATTGTATGTGTGGACATATGTTGTTGCCATACTACTGGTCAGTGATTACTTCCCTTTTTATGTTTGCTCTATCATGTGGTAACTTCCTCATTCTCTTGCATGGTTTGGTAATGGCTGGAGGCCAGCATGCCAGATGCCTGCATGTATGGCATTGTGTGTTGTTGTTATTTGTGATTGCATACTCCAAGCATTCCTGGCTGTGTTCATGGAATGCCTGTATAACATGTTCTGTGGTGTGTCCCATATTCTGCACTTGCACAGGGCCTTTTGTGGATTCAACATCGGTTTTGAGGGCTGCAACCTATACTTTACACATGTTTTTCACTGTGGTATTCTGGCCAGGGACTGGGATCAGGGTGTGTATATCCAGTGTGATTACTCTATGGTCTGGTCTTACCAGTGAGGGGTACACTTCTCATCTTGCCATCCAGTACACATGCTGCTGATTATCACATCCAGTATGCTTACCCCTCTTGTGGGAGCAGTACATTGTTCCTGGGCATTTTGGTTTATGGAATCTGGGTAATTTTCTCCTACTGTGTTGGTGCTAGTACAATGCTACCGGTGTATGTCTGGGTATTTTCAGTCAAGCAATATAATGTGGTTTGGGGGGCTTGATATATTCATGTATTCCAACATAGGCCAGGTGCTGTTCCTGGTATTAGGGCAGTAGTCTGCAGCAGGCTATATAGTGCGAGGCAGTTTTAGCCATTGGTATTTGACCATGGCTATTCCATGCTGCTTCTTGTTGTGGTACCAACATGGGGGTGTGGTTATCCTTGCCATTTCTTGCTAGTCACCCCCCTTTTGTAGCTTGTTCCATGTTTTGCGGCTGTACAGCACAGTATGAGGTGTGACCTGGTAGTGTTAGGGTGCTGATGTGAGCCTTGCCCAGTTCTCTATTACAGGACTGGTATCTACATTCTCCTTACTGTGTGCTTTTACACTGCACGCATCTTGCTGTTTATACATCTGTCATGGGGTAGTATTACATCTAGGTTCCTATCCCTTGTAGAACCGATGAAGGTGGGTTTGTGTTTTGAGACTTACCTATTCAGGGCATGCTGTGGGTACTGACAGCCTTTGCCGGTATCCATGGGGCATGGCATGATAGGTGCATGCCACCCCTAGCAGGTGGTGCATCATGTCAAGCTCCGCATATCTTCCCAGCCTGTAACACATTGGCTCCCCTTTGACTGACTGCATTACTTCAGCCAATTATTGTACTTGATCTTCTTGTCTTCATAGTGTGGCATCATGCTTGGTGAGGGTGAGATGTTAGGCAGGGTCTTCATGTTTGCATATACTAGATGGTGTTACATTGCTTAACACATGGCAATCATGCCTCAGGTGGTGCTGCAGGGCTGCCTCTGTCAGATGCACATACTACACTCCCTGTACATGTTTGAGAGCAGGTTGTGTCATGTTAGGCATCCCTGTTACTATATGAGTGAGTCAGAGAGGGGTATCGTTCCCAGGGTTCCTACTGAGCCAGTGTATGTGCTATGCGTTGCCTCTTTGCCAAGGCCAGGGCATACTGGGCACGCCTCCTTCTCCCTACTGGGGCAGGCTCAGGTTGTTCCTCCTCTGAGTCACGCTCTGCCTGTGATGGCCTTGGCAATGGTGGGGGGCTGTTTGGCCCGGCCCTATGCTGGTCCTGCTGCAGCTGTTTTCGCAAGATCATATTATGTAGCATAGCACATACCATGACAATTTGGGTACATGTAGTTGGTGTGTACTGCAAGGCTCCACCAGATGTGTCCAGACACCGGAACCGTGACTTGAGCAGCCCAAACACATGCTCTATTACATTACGTGTTTGTGCGTGTGCCTCATTATGGCGTTCCTGTTCAGGTGTGTGTGCATTTCTGATGGTTGTCATCAGCCACGGCTCCAGTGCATAACCTGCATCCCTCGCTAGGTGTCCGTGTGGGATGTCCCCATTGGCAAATGTCTGGTACAGCTGCGTCAAATGCCAGTTGTGGGAATCGTGATAACTCCCAGGGCAGCCAGCACACACATTCATTATTATGCCCTGGGCATCACACGACCTGGCAGTTGATGGAGGGGAAGCCCTTGCGGTTAATGTAGGCCCTACCCCGCTCACTGGCTGGTGCTTTGATGCGTATGTGCGTGCAGTTGATTGCACCCAGTACCTCAGGGTATTCCGCTATTTTCTGGAAGAGACGCATATTGCTGGCCAATACCTCACGGGCATTGGGGAAATATACATGATCACCGACATGTGCTGACATGGCATCCAGGAACTGGTGTAGTACCCTGGAGGCTGATGCCTGTGATATCCCCATCATATCGCCAGTTGTTCTCTGGAAGGTACCTGTTGCTAGTATTCTTAGGCCAACACATACCTTGGTTTCCACTGGGATGGGTTCCCCTCTGTTGGTTCTGTATGTGAGGCATGGCCTGCACAGCTCAACAATTTGCTGCAGGAGCTCTCTGTCCACTCTATAGCGCTCTACTATCTCCAGCTCATGTAACCCGTGGGAGGTGACCCTGGGCCTGTACACTCTTCTCCGTCTCCTCACTGTGGGTTGTCTGGCACCATCTGCATTGTCACCACCCTCAGCAAGTTGCCTATGTCTCATTATGACAGCTATGGCAGCCCCTAACATTTCTGCTCTGAGTTCAGCTTTTTCAGTTTTCACTTCTATTAGCTTACTCCTGTCTTGCAGTGTCTCTTAATGGGAACATCCTGCACTACTGTTTGCAGAGTTTTAAGTGCTAGGCTGGGCTACTATTCTGCCTGTGTAATTGTCTGCTTCTAATTGTTTTCACCTGCTAACTTCAGCAGTTATCCCTGCTAGCTTCCTATTAATTCTGTTGCTTCCTTTTTCCTCTCTGTTTCCTCAGGGGGGAGCAACGTGCATACTATCTGAAACATGCTCACAGTGGCTTACACGCACGCACACGTGCTTACACGGTTCAGAATCTACTTATTTGGGTTAAAACATGCGTACACCCACGCAAACACTGTTACACTTCTGCCAACAGCCTCTAACATACTCAGCCCGCCCTACACACGCGCACACCAGCGCAAACAGTGTTAAACATCTCCCAACACGCTCCCACATGCTCAGACTGCCTTACACGCGCGCACACTGTCCTCCTCGCGCTTCATGGTGCGCACACGTGCGCATGCACACCCAGCAAGAAACGTTGGTGTAAGTAACAGTGTACACCTTCCATTTCTTGACTTTCCATGACTTATCTAGTGGCACACCTCTTTCCATGATCTGTGCCTGTCATCTGTCATGTTACACTGGCCTTCAATGAACTGCATCTCTTTCTACCATTCCCCCCTGTGATGTCACCTATCTCCTACTCTATTCCTCCCCCTTATGTATCTCTTACACTACTCAGACTGTGCTCATTTGCTATGTGACTGTGAGATTCAGTTTCCGAACCCTCATTTACATGAGATTGCCTACTAATGCTTAGTTACATGTCTTAGACTCAGTAACCACTACACGGTGGCCATGTTGGTTTTGGTCTGCTGGTCCCTGCATTGTCATTCCATGTATTGCATGAAACCCACATTTGTGGGCTTATAACCTTCTTTTTTATGTTTTTATACAGCGCAGCCCGTTTGCATGGGGCTGCGCTGAGTTTAAACATCGGCGATCGCCGAAAAAAAAATATATAATTTTATCATTTTGGCATCAGGTTGTTTTGCCAATGGCCACATATTTGGCCATTGGCATGCTGCCTGAGTCATATGCAACCTTTTTTTGGAGCTGACATCGCTCCATTGTGGAATTTGCAGAAATGTACTCAGTTGTTAACTGAGTACATTTCTGCAGCTAAAACGTCTCCTACACAGACTGGTTTCTGCTTCGTGGATCACTAATATACCTAATTTGCATACCTTTCGGATGCAAGTGAGGTATTTAGCATGTCCACGCCCAGTCCGTGTAAGAGACGTTTTAGCTGGTCTCTTACATGGAGCTTAGGGCTGTTCCTGGATCGCAAGGCTAGCATGGAGTGTTGCACGTCTCTCACACTCCGTGCAAGCCTTTGTGAATCCTGCCCATTATTTTTTAAATATATGTAAATATATAAACATACATGATTATGGCATTTATATTTGGAAATACAGACGTGATCTTTATATGACAGAAAAAAAACAGAATGCAAAAAACACTTCAGTACTAAGAGTAAATTACAAAACATTGACTACTTGTTGCTAATTAAAATAATATCAGTAAACCACAGTTGCAAAACAGATCAAACATTATCTGAATCCATCTCTCCCTCTATATATAAATAGATATATAAGTGCACAAACACACACACACACACACACACACACACACACACACACACACACACACACACACACACACACACACTGAACCACCCAATATATTTATCTGGCTGCAATTATGTAACCCAAAAAGATAGGTAAGGATGTCCACAGACTTGTAATTAAATAAATGAGGCAACCTATTCTACAGTGGAGTTATCCATATTATCTTCTTCACTGAGCAGTACTAAAAGAAACTCATAGATTGGATTTTGTTTCTTTATCTTTGTTTACAGTTCAGTAAAACAAGATGAAAGTGTTCATGTGCTGCTATGCGAAATTCATCCTATAAAAGAAATTGCTCAAAACAATTATCTGGTAAAATGAACTAAGCAAATGTAAAATGGAATTAATAGGAAAATTGAGAGAATTTACTTCATTCACATTTTACTGAATATATTTTTGAGACAGACAAATAATGATTATCAGCAGAGCATAGCAGAAATTATCTTTGCAAAGAAAATGAAAAAAAATGTTTTTAAGGAAAAACGTTGTAAGGAAACTGAAAACAGAATATAAAAATGTCTGTCCTTCATGAACTTCAGATAGGATTGTGAATGGTTTAATAACTGATACTCCACAAATGAGAGGATACTGTATGTACACAGTTATTAAAGATGACAGGGTATTCATATTTAAAATGTTTCTTAGAAATACAATCTTGTAATACCTTTCTATTTTCAAGAGTGTGTCTAAAAGACATGTCAGTTTGGAAATACATTATTTATGCAGTTCAGGTGAGTGCAGAAATGCTCAAAATTGATGTATTTATGGCTGTTAAGGCTGTTATATCTGAATGTCTGCCACTAGACACAAGGTTCTCTTTGTCATGTCATTTATTTGGAACCGTCAGTTAAAACTTTCTTTAGTCAGGAGGTAAAGGAAACATAGAAATAGAGGAGATAATGTTTATGTATGCTTTATCTATACATCTACAGTGTACTATTTAGTAGACTCAGTTTTAAAGAGTATGGTTAGCTTTCTGACACTCGACATTTTTTAATGAATATTGTTTTGTTAATCTTGTTCTGTAAAATTATTTGATGGGCCTGGTCTCATTAGTAAATACTCCAACTTATACTTCTTGTATTGATTTACATTATTAAAGGCATAGTTTCCTCTAATGTCAAAGGTGAATGATAACTTACATTTATATCTGTATATATCTATTGTATTTATACATATATGTATATATATTTTTTCTTTGACTAGTAACTCATGAGCCATAAAATCCTCCTGATAAAGAATGCCCATCAGTTGGCCTTTGTTGCATCTCTGCTGTTGTAAGACATTCTGAGCAGTCTCCACAGAATGTGAGTAGTAGTGTCTTCTCCAGTGGTTGCATCTGGTTCTCGTTGCTCAGCAGCCTTATAGGCCAGCCTTTAAAAAGTCGATCCACTGTCCACTGCTTCCAGTAACTTACCAACCTTTGTCGCTGAAGGCAAAAGTCAAGACTGTCAGGAAGGCACTAATGGTCCTCACAGCATTACTCTGTATCTACCTGTGCATCAAATATCAAGACACCATCCTCTTGAGTGTCTGCTCTGTAGGTTCAGAGGGCAAACACAAGGAGGTAAGCTCTGCATGTTCCAGTGTTTGATTTCTGTCTTCTGCTTGCCTAGAAATCTTTTCTCAGTGAATTAGTTTTTGTTTTGCAGTTAACCACACTTCTTCAGGAGTAGTTGTTCTGTGAATTTCTGATGTGCTGTTACAGTAAAACCTGTGCATTTGGAATTGGGAGAGGGCTTCAGTAATTGTACTCAATGTACTTGGAAAATGCCTAGAGGAAAAAAGATAAGCTAAGTTCCAGGCATTTGAAAGCCATCCATCCTGAGAAATCTTTAAGCTGTCCAACTTGAATATGCATACTGTGACAGTGCACACATTACTTCCTGATCATCTGACTAAAACGCAGACCTCTTTTAGACAATGTCTCACTCTGTGCATGTGTAGCCATCACTGGAATGAGATCCCTCACTTTGTCCTGTTCTTCCCAGCCCATATGGCCAAGGACAAATTAATCATTTAACTTTATATATTCTCCAATGCCCAAAGATCCAGCTGCACCAGTGTATAACTCCACAAATATGGTGTTTACATTAATGTACAGTCAAAAGAAAGTGCCAATCAGATCTATCAGGAATTCCTGCCAAAGTATGAGATCCTCCTTCACACATGTTGGTATCCTTCCCATCGATGTATATGCTTCTTACCTCCCAGGTATACTACCAGTGATTAGTAATGTGCCATCCACATCCCATTGCCTGATTATCACAACACTCAACACACATTCATCACATTTTACTAATTTCAGATGAGCACTAAGTCCAATTGACACTGTGCATTGCATTTCTAAAGTCCTTAATAAATCATTCAAATAAAACCCAGTCAATATTCTAGCTGCATACTTTAGCAGGTGTTTTCATAGAAAAGACCAGTTTGCTGCTTTAGGGATTTCAAGGTCTCTGAATCCTGGTATGGATCCCCATGTCACCGCAGACTGAACCATTCCACCTTCTTTCCACTAATAAGAAAGCAGACCTTTCATCACTTCAGTGCCATTACCTGCTACTAGTGCCTTACCCAGGTATTACCCCCTTTTCTTAAAAAATCTTGCCCTCATTTGAAACCCCCACAAAAGATACAAAAATGGGCAAACAGATATCTCCAACAACTGCATTTTGGGACATTAACACCTTAAATGAAAAGTTTTCTACCTAAATATCTTCTAACTTTACTGGTGCAATCTCACTAGCAATCATCAGATATAGATACAGTCAAAAAATTAGTGTGATGCACTTCCCACCTGGTGTTCTGTTACCTACCGTAGCTTTCCTTTATATTTAATAATATAACTAGCAAGTATCCTTCTCCTTTGTGTATCTTAAATAATGATAAAAAGATAAATAAGCCAGAACAGCATTTGTCAACACAAATTTTTGCCACTAACATATACGTCAGATATAGGAAACCTACTATCTAATTGTCTCAAGATTTAGCTCTGTACCCAGCAGCTTTCTATTTTTCTTACTGTAAAGGAAGCTGCTGTGAATGCCTTAGCACCAGACAGGTATTTGTTTTTACAATCCTTATCTTACTCCATCCAGTAAGTTAAATATCTCTTTTTCAAACACTGAAACCAGAAATCATGCTCCTTGTTGATACAAGAAGGAAACTAAGTTGTGTGAGCATGGTTTTATATCAGAATAGGTGCATGAGCCGTACATGAGTGTGTCTGTGTTTGTTTTTGTCTTTCTGCCTGTGCATCTGTTTACACACACATGAAAGCATGCCAATGTGAGTGGGTGAGAAGGCAATATAGACCAGAACAGTTACTGACCCCAAATTGTGTGCCCCAGATGTCACCCTTTTTAACTGCCCCTATAGAAATTTAGGAACACATTTGTTGCCATATTAGGAGACAGCACACTCTTGCCTACTTATCATCTGTGGTAAACTTTCACTCAAATAATCCTAGCTTAACATATGAGTGTAGTTCTATAAAGGATGTGATACAAGACTACATACAAAAAGGTTGGGGTACTCTTTGACAAACCTCTAGGATCAGGGAGCTGAAGTATCTGCCAAATACTGGCTGTGAGGAACATGGGGGTTTACTGACTGTCTTCTGTATGCATAAAATAACTGATTCATTGCTGGCAGTAACTGCATCCTGTCTCGACCCCATATCACTTCACTTCTCTTCCCTTTTTAAAACTTCTACTTATGTACAGATTACATTCTGTCCTACATCATGGCAAAAGAGAAAATTATACTTATAAAAAATTTCAACAGCAAACCTAATTTGCCAATATGGCTTCTGACCTCTGGCATCTCTGACTTCCAGTAACTACTTTTGGTGCCACAATACGATTTTGTCCTGCTCATAAAATATAAACCAAATACACAAGCTTCAAAGTATATGACTGTCCTTACACAGTAATGACATCAGATTACTGTATCCCAAAATGTAAATATCCTTGAAAACAATGATTTTTAGCACAGAACAAAGTGTGACATTACAAACACCATCTCTACATCACAAATGTACATTTCTTATTGTGGTCAGAAAAAAAAAAATGCAAAAGATAAAGTGAACTGCAAGGTGTCCCAGTTTTCCTTCCACAGAAGAAAAATTAATTGAAGGCCTTCAGTTACAACATGCCCAAGTTTCCTGTTTCACCTTTCCTTGATAGCAATTACTAGTATAATCATGTTAGCATGTATTATTTTAATTTTATTTTATTATTTTTTTTTAATTGTAAGCTTACTGGGCATGTGTCCTTTTCAGGTGCAACCTGGGTGTTTTCTGGTTAAGTTACCATAAAACTGTCATGCTGTAGGCAAACAGAGTTGGAAGTAACCAAACCATTTACCATGGACTACAGGGAGGAGCTCATTACCATATATGTGGCTCCATTCTGTTTGGTTGAACATTGACTATTCTTTGGCTGGCTTAACGTACTGAATTCTCTTAATACCAATTTTCTTTTGTGCAACATCACTGTACAGCAGAGAGTGAAAATTTGTCCTTTCCTAAATGTTAGGCAATGTTAGGAGTGGTATCTGTAATTAACAGGGGGGCTGCCCCAACAAAAAAAATCATATTTTGTTTCAGTCTTTTTAGGTCAGTCTTTTTTAATTCAATAATTTTAATATTTGTTTTCTTAGGTAAATTTCTATCTATATCTATATATATATATATATATATATATATATATATATATATATATATATATATATACTTAGAGAGAGAGAGAGAGAGATTTTATTTATTAATTTTATTTTATTATTTTTATTATTTTTTTTATTTTACATTTGTTGACTGGAAAAGTCCGACTGGACACAGATCCATTTTCAGTGGACGACTGGGGAGAAAAGCTCCAAAAAATGCATTACATAAATTAAACACACAATAAAGTACAATTTCAGAAACACAGACGGCAACAGTAATACATTCAGAACAACTGAATCAAAGTTTAAAATACCTATTTTTCAGGATAAAACATGCTTTGGTAATACGTACATACATATTTTTCAGGATAAAAACATGCATTGGTAATAGGTCCTTGATCTATACAATATATATCTACAGTAGTGACATTCTTTAGGTATGATCTGCATAACAACCTTACCAGGGAACTGGAATCACATAACAGTTCCCACACTTCAATGCATTTTTATGTCTTAACCTGGGGAGTAACAGGAGCACAGCCAGTTGTTGGAATAGTGGGTTTTCAGGAGCCTTTTGAATTATGTAGTAGAGGTATTAGAAGTTGTATGGCTAGGTGGAGTATTCCAGAATATTGCAATAGTGCAACCAAAGAGAGACTTACCAGCATCATTCTTATATTTGTTGACATTTATGAGGTTCTGGTCGGTAGATCTTAAGGGTCTAACAGTAATATAAGGTTGAATTAGATCCTGGAGTACGGGGGGTTTATCAGGAAGGTAGAATAACTTGTGTGCTACTTACAATTGACTGAGTAGTATTAGTTGAGGGAGCTCAAGCCAGTTAAGCTGCTTAAGGGATAGACAGTGATGTGATCTGTATGAGGCTTCAGTAGCAAACTTGACAATCTTGTTATAGCAAGATTCCATTTTGTTTAAATCAACCTGGTGGTGATTAGTCAGGATTAGGGAGGCATACAGGAGGATAGATAAGAGATGAGTCCTTGCTATTGTGGCTTTAGTATGTCTAGTGATAAACCATTTGTTCCTGTAAAGGAACCCAAGCTTTTTGTTTACTTTCTTAATGGTTTGAGCTATGTGGATGTCGAATCTCAGGTTGTTTTCAGTTTCTACACTTAGCAGTTTAGTGTGTGTGGTTGGACTGATTTGGATATTATCTTTGGAAGTTATGCAAAAAATGTTGTCTAGAGGGGGGGAACCTACCTGGGCTAAAAATAATACGTTTTGCTTTTTTTGGGATTAAGAATGAGTTTGGTGTTAGTGTACCATGTTTTGGATAAGGTAAAGTTAATTTGGGTTGGGGTATGCAGTTCTTTTATAGTGGGAGTGGCACATATAATGGTGGTGTCATCCTGAGGCAGTGAGTATGGAGGAAGAGAACTGGTTGGTAAAAAGAGACAACAGCAGTAGGCCAAGGATGGAGTCTTGAGGTACACCTAAGGATATTGATAACAGAGGGGACAATTGGTTTTGTCATAGGACCACTTGGTGAGAGCCTGATAAGTAGCTGTTGAACCGTGAGATAGAGGAGGGGCTAATGTTTAGGGTGGATAAGGTTTTGAGAAGCATATTGTGGTTAACCATGTTAAAAGCTTTTGATAAGTCTAAGAATATGGAAGATACGACAAGTCCTTTGTTTCTGTAATAGTTTACTGTGTTAGTGAAAGACAGTAATGCTGTGGTGGTGCTATGGGAAGCAGGTTGTTATTTTGGAGGTATTGCATTAGTTGAGTATGAACAACTCTTTCTAATATTTTAGATAAGGGTGATAGAATAGCGATTGGCTAGTAGTTAGTGATTGGCCGGTAGTTAGTGTGTTCTAAGGAGTTACCCCCTTTGTGTAGTGGTATAATATGTGATGTTTTCCATAAGGTTGGTACCATACACTCTGATAGAGACAGATGATACAGAAATTGATATACAGCACCATACAAGTATCTATCCCCGGGATTCATTAAACCCTAGATGGAGTGTAGGAATAGTGCAGCAGCTGGTGCGTGGAACATGGCCACCGAGCGACTCAGCAAAGGGCTCCTGGGACATGCACGAGCACTCCTACACTATTCCTACACAAACACAACTTCCTAATGCTAATTACCTCATTTGCTGGTGAAAACCATGCAAATGAGGTGAATTAGTGATTCAGCAAGCAGGCAGATGTCCTTGCAGGAATAGTGTAAGAAACAGAAATGTGTTCAGTTACTGGCAGAACACATTTCTGAAAATTAGAAAATGGAGACATGATAGCTTGGAATAAAGCATGCATTATATCTAGTAGGCACACCGATGGCCAAATATATGGCCATTGGCATGATAAATAGTTTTATTTTTTTTTAAATAATACTTTTTGCTTTTTTTTGGCTGATCTTGGCCATTTAAGCATAGGGCAGTGGCACGCAAACAGGATTGTGCCAAAAATAAAAAAAAGGGGGAAAAGTCAACTTTTACAGAAATCTGCATTTTGCCATTATAGTCAATGGCATGCAGAATGAAAACAATACCAAGGAATAGTGGTTGCTAAGGGGGAAGGCCCAGTCTAAGTGTGATAACTATGGAGTAAGGCAGTGGTGTATGCAAATGAGGGGATTTATACTGAATCACAAATTTCTTTTAAGTGTCAGACTGCACCTAATTCTGTAGGTGCTCTAACACCACCGTGTAGACAGGATGACCAGCTAACATGAAAAGGGGGGGGGTGTCATGCTTGCTGTAAGCACATTGGAGCTCACTGGCCTGTGTTTGCCCTTAGCTAAGCACAGCTATGTAAGGGAGGGGGAGTCTAAGGCTGTATTGTCTTATTTCATGAAATGCAGAGCGCGTTCACATCCGGGGAGGGACAGTTCTGTTTAAAACGGTTTATTTTAGGAAAATTGGTGTGCGCGGTGCACACCATGCCTAAAAAAAAAAAAAAAAAAAAAAAAAACAACAGAAATAGCAGAACTATTTATAATTGAACACTGGGTATGTGCGGCGTGCATCAGGGCTTAAATGGGGAGGAAATGGGAAGGAGAAACAGCCGAAGGAAGGCAATCAAGGAGAACTGCCATAGCTGGCAGGTGGAATGTATCAGAATCATCCAATTACACAGGCAGCAGACCAGCACACTTCTATAAACTATGATAACACCTTTCAGTCTGTTTTTTTTCCCACAAACTCTACACCACTGGTGTACTCATTTTGGGGAATTTTAAACTAAAAAAGCTGACAAAACATGTTAGGGGCTGCTGTTGCTCTGATCTATCAGTATGTGCTAGAGACTGAAGGTGGTGAAAAGGATAATGCTGACAACCAACTCAGATGAAGGAGAAGAGTGTTCAGACCCAGGGTAACCTACCATGGGCTACATGATCTGGAGATAGTAGTGTGCTACAGGGTGGGCAAGGACATACTTTAGCAACTTGTTGAGCAGTGCAGGCCTCACCTCAGACCCAGAACCAACAGAGGGGAACCCTTCCCAGTAGATAGCAAGGTATGTGCAGCCTTAAGAATACTAGCTACAGGTACTTTCCAAAGACCAAATGGGGATATCATGGGGGTCTCACAGGCATCTGCATCCAGGATACTCCTCCACTTTCCGGATGTCATGCAGCCACATGCCGCTTAGCATATTTACTTTCCCAGAACCTGTGAGGAGAGGACCAGCAATATGTGTTTCTTCCACCATGTAGCAGAATACCCAGAGGTACTGGGTGCCATAGACTCCATGCACATCCACATCAAAGCACCACCCGGTGAACAGGGTAGGATCTACCTAAACCATAAGGGGTTCCATGCCATCATCTGCCAGGTCATGTGTGATGCCCAGGGCATTATCATGAATGCATGTGCTGGCAGCCCTGGAAGCTATCACAACTCCCACATCTGGCATTCGTCACAATTGCACCGGGCATTTGCCAATGGGGACATCCCATATGGCCATCTGGTGGGTTTGCTGGCTACACACTGGAGCCATGGCTGATGACAACCATCAGAAATGCACACCCATACACACAAGAATGCCATAATGAGGCACATGCACATACCAGGATCATTATACAGTGTGTGTTTGGGATGCTCAAGTCACAGTTCTACTACCTTGACATATCTGGTGGAGCCTTGTAGTACTCTCCAGCCACATGTGCACACATGTTCATAGTATGTGAAATTCTACACAATGTGATCCTGTGGAAACAGCTGCAGCAGGAACCAAACGGGGAAGGCCCTAACACTCACATCCACACAATAGCACACTTACCTGAACCTGACCCATAACTTTCCACCACAGCAATGAAAATACCGAAGCAACAGAAATGGACAACCATATTCTTTCCCTAGGAAAAAATTCTGGTTTCTGTTGCTTTGATATTTTAAGCTTTCGCTTACATAAGTTCGATCAATCAGCGTTCGCTTTTTTAAGCGTTCGCTGATCTAATATATACCCTCTCAACAGGCTAGATTATGCAAGAATGCATAGCATTTGGCCCATAATCCTGGTGTGTGCCTCATACATCCTGTATTCCTCTGGTAAATCACTGTGATGATCTGAGGAGGTATGTCACGAGGTACTGAAACAATACATGATAGTCAAATGGCATATATGTCAGATGTCTGCTAAAACAAGCCCTGTAACCCTAGCAACCTATACATTACTGAGACAAATAGTCATTATCACCATATGGTCCATAGTCTCCCCATTTTGATAAGCTATCTCCAGATATCCTGCACCAACAGGTTGAGGGGTATGGCTGTACCACAAAACAAACTAGACTGGAGTACAACAACCCCTGAAATAGAATCCCACATGTACTATAGAGGGCCACACTGGGCATGCTCATACACTTAGAGAAACATCAGTAGGATCTAGGAATGAACAGGCCTTCCCCACCCAGTGCACTTCCCCTTTCCCTACTTTAGCAGTCCTGCAGATATCAGTCACCTTAGAAGTCCCTTTCATCAGGTCTTAGCCTGATGAGCTCTATGGTGTGTGCAATAACTGTGTAACACTATAGTACAAATACGTAGTTAGGTAGGAGTTCTAATCTCAGTCATGGCAAATGTAAAAGTGTGTATTTACAAGTTAAAGCTTTTGGGTCCATTCAAACCCAGTACACTTTGCCTTTCCCTTCTTCAGTAGACCTGCAGATATCAGTCACCTTAAAAGTCCTTTCGTCAGACTTCAGCCCCATAAGCTCTGTGGTGCATGCAATAACTGCGTAACACTATAGTACAAATAACTAGTTAGGTAGGAGTTCTAATCCCAGTTTTGTCAAATATGTGTGTATATGTGTAGTTTAAAGTATTTTGTGGCCTCTCTCAAGCAGTACTTCACCAATTGCCATACTTTACAAGGACTAGTGATGTTCCTCACCTTAGAAGTACCTCTGGACAACCATAAAACTATAAGCTATGTGGTGCATGCGACAAATGTGTAGCACTGTAGTAGCAATAACTAGATAGGTAGGGGTTATAATCTCATTAAAGTGTGTGTGAACTTTATCCTGTCTGTGGGGGAGTTGTGTTTGTGTGAGAACCATATCCAGTGGGGGCACTTTTTGCTACTTTTTGCTGTTGCTCACAC
>NC_056726.1:1914260272-1914300901 GCF_019279795.1 Protopterus annectens
CTGCCTGTGTGGGACTTCACCAGCATTCTGGCTATGGCTATTGCCTGCATCCACACTTGTCATAGTAACCACAGTAGCCTGTTCCATGCCACCACCCACCAACTGTCCATTATCTGTGGCCACTGGTGATGAGGTATGTGTGGACACTGTGACTGTGTGCAGGGATGAGGCTGACAATAGTGGGATGCCAACTGATGGCACGGTATTAATCCCTGACGACCCCACCTGTTCCTCAATATGAGTATCACCATGAACAGATTCTGCAGAGACATTGACATCAGTATCGGAGTGGGAGGGACCACAGCCACCATGCCACGTGTGAGGGAAAAACAACATATGTAAATTACTACTGGCACTATAAGGTTTGGTGGTATATACATACACACACACACACACACACACACACACACACACAGACACACAGTGGTGAGATGCCTCAAAGGCATTACACAAACCTCACATTAGCTAACTGGGGGCATTCACAATGCACAGTCAGACAATAACATACACACTTGGGACGGACTCTCTGCATCATGCAGGGCAGCCCTTTTCAATTATCATTACTACTAATATACACCCCAGGGATACGTGAGTGGTGATAGTAGGTGATGACTCTTCACCTAGCACACACTGTACCCATGTAAATTAATGCTGTTCACCTGTATAATACTATGCCAACTCTTACAGAACACCCCCCCAACTGTACAGGGTTTTGCCAAATGTCTACATGTGTGACTCATATGTTTGGTCTGTTCCTCATAACTTCTATGTTTGTCTGATACATTACTGGGTTGGCCTGTGGATTGGTGCCACTAAGTAATGTCCTAATTGGAGGTGCAGACTGCATAACCTGCAGTATATGCATTTTAAAACAAAGCTGGTTACTCAAACAACTTCCCAATCTTACAGTGAATAAAGTAAGTGTGCACACACCTGTTAAGATGCCAGGTTTTTGTGATATATCCCATGAGACCTCAGAAATCAGGGCATAACATTGCCATAATTTCAAATGACATATAACCTGTGCAATCCAAATGAAGAACATATACATCAGTTAAAGATAACATTTGGTAACTGAAATAAGTACAGTAGGCTGGTTGCATGAATGTGCACACTCTTAAATTAATACTCTGTTAAAGTAACTTTTGATTTAATCACAGCATGCAGTCCTTTTGGGAAGGTTTCTATCAGCATGGCACATCTTGACTTGCCAATGATTGCACATGCTCTCTTGCAAAACACCTCCAACTATATCAGATTGCAAGGGCATCCCCTGTGCACTGCCCTCTTCAGGTCACCCTGCATATATCCTATTGAATGTAGCTGTGGGCTCTAACTCAGCTGGTGCAAAAAGTTGCATGTGTTCTTGTGAAGCCATCCTTTTGTTGATATGGATGTATGGTTTGGGCCATTGTTGTATGGAAAGTTGGAATTCCTCACCATCCACAGCTATGTGGCAGACACCAGAATGTTTTGGAGCACAAGGGACCAGTATTTGGAATTGTTCATAATCTCCTCTAACTTGGCTACAGCCCCAGTTCCATCTTGTGAGTATCAACCCCAAAGTAGGATACTGCCATCATCATGCTTCACAGTGGAGGTATTATTGTTGAGGTGATGTGCAGTGGTGATACTGTGCCAAACACACCTGTCAGAATTCTGGCAAAAGATTACAACCGTGGTCCCATATTACCATAACACATTTTCACACTTGCTTTTTGGAGACCTGATGAAAGATTTTCAGACATTCACCAGGCCTGGATATTGTCTGATGTGAGGAACATCTGCCATCTTCCATCCCTACCATATAGACAGGACATATGGAGACCATGGAAGGTTGTTGTGACATGTAGTACACACCCAGTACTTGCTGGAGATTCCTGCTACTCACTCACTGTTGCTGTATGGCTCCTGGCAGCCTCGCTGGCCAGTTTTGGTCTTGTATTCTCATAGACTTTGGTGGGATGTCCACTCCTTCACAATGTCACTTTAGCCTCATATTTTCACCACATTTTGATGACTATCTGCACTGTGTTCCATGCTATGTGCAATGCTGTGTAATTGTTTTGGTACCCTTCATGAGGCTGATACATCTCAAACATGTGGTCCCTTAGCAGCTTCATTAGCTCTATGTGAACCATGGGTGTTGCTGTGGCAGGCAACTGGGTATATGTCAGGATAATCCTGGTAAGACAGCTGACTGTTAGTTACTGTTAATCAAAGAGTCTCCATGATTGATAGCTGTTGTGTACCCAATAAGATGTACTGTTGTAGTTATATCAAAAGCTGCCTCAACACAGTACTAGCTTCAGCCTGTGCAGTCATATGCATCTAGATTGTTGTACTATGGTTATCTGTCATTATTGTTCCCCTAACAGATTCTGTGGATCCCTAGTGATATCTGTGTTGCTTACTGTACTTAGTTCCTTGTTTCACTTGAAAGAAAGTTACTGTTTGTCGTTTTTGCATTTAAGTTACCTGTAACACATTGCATTTAACTTACCTGGCACTTGCTCACTAAGTCAACACTAAAAAATTAAAAGCACTACACCCTCACAAACTCCCCTTGAGTACCTTGTTCCCCATTGGCCCTTTTTTCAATTATAAAGGAATTCCCAATACTATTCTAGCATGTCCAAAGGTCAGTTGTCAATATCCTCTCTGGTCCAGCTGGTGAATCTGGGAATCTTGAGGCAATGTTACAACTGCCTCATGTACACAGACAACCCGCTCCTCCTCCCAACAAATTCCAACACATGTGAGAGATACAACCATATAGCCAAACTGGAGGCTAAGCTCTCTCAACTCAGTACTGGCCTGTAGCCAGTACCACTGATAAATGTCCATTATCTGTGGCCACTGGTGATGAGGTATGTGTGGACACTGTGACTGTGTGTAGGGATGAGGTTGACAATAGTGGGATGCCAACTGATGGCACGGTATTAATCCCTGACAACCCCACCTGTTCCTCAATATGAGTATCACCATGAACAGATTCTGCAGAGACATTGACATCAGTATCGGAGTGGGAGGGACCACAGCCACCATGCCACGTGTGAGGGAAAAACAACATATGTAAATTACTACTGGCACTATAAGGTTTGGTGGTATATACATACACACACACACACACACACACACACACACACACACACACACACACACACACACAGAGGTGAGATGCCTCAAAGGCATTACACAAACCTCACATTAGCTAACTGGGGGCATTCACAATGCACAGTCAGACAATAACATACACACTTGGGACGGACTCTCTGCATCATGCAGGGCAGCCCTTTTCAATTATCATTACTACTAATATACACCTCTGGGATACGTGAGTGTTGTTAGTAGGTGATGACTCTTCACCTAGCATGCACTGTACCCATGTAAATTAATGCTGTTCACCTGTATAATACTGTGCCAACTCTTACAGAACACTCCCCATCTGTACAGGGTTTTGCCAAATGTCTACATGTGTGACTCATATGTTTGGTCTGTTCCTCATAACTTCTATGTTTGTCTGATACATTACTGGGTTGGCCTGTGGATTGGTGCCACTAAGTAATGTCCTAATTGGAGGTGCAGACTGCATAACCTGCAGTACATGCATTTTAAAACAAAGCTGGTTACTCAAACAACTTCCCAAGCTTACAGTGGATAAAGTAAGTGTGCACACACCTGTTAAGATGCCAGGTTTTTGTGATATATCAAATGAGACCTCAGAAATCAGGGCATAACATTGCCATAATTTCAAATGACATATAACCTGTGCAATCCAAATGAAGAACATATACATCAGTTAAAGATAACATTTGGTAACTGAAATAAGTACAGTAGGCTGGTTGCATCAATGTGCACACCCTTAAATTAATACTCTGTTAAAGTAACTTTTGATTTAATCACAGCATGCAGTCCTTTTGGGAAGGTGTCTATCAGCATGGCACATCTTGACTTGCCAATGATTGCACATGCTCTCTTGCAAAACACCTCCAACTATATCAGATTGCAAGGGCATCCCCTGTGCACTGCCCTCTTTAGGTCACCCTGCATATATCCTATTGAATGTAGCTGTGGGCTCTAACTCAGCTAGTGCAAAAAGTTGCATGTGTTCTTGTGAAGCCATCCTTTTGTTGATATGGATGTATGGTTTGGGCCATTGTTGTATGGAAAGTTGGAATTCCTCACCATCCACAGCTATGTGGCAGACACCAGCATGTTTTGGAGCACAAGGGACCAGTATTTGGAATTGTTCATAATCTCCTCTAACTTGGCTACAGCCCCAGTTCCATCTTGTGAACAGCAACCCCAAAGTAGGATACTGCCATCACCATGCTTCACAGTGGAGGTGTTATTGTTGAGGTGATGTGCAGTGGTGATACTGTGCCAAACACACCTGTCAGAATTCTGGCAAAAGATTACAACCGTGGTCCCATATTACCATAACACATTTTCACACTTGGTTTTTGGAGACCTGATGTAAGATTTTCAGACATTCACCAGGCCTGGATATTGTCTGATGTGAGGAACTTCTGCCATCTTCCATCCCTACCATATAGACAGGACATATGGAGACCATGGAAGGTTGTTGTGACATGTAGTACACACCCAGTACTTGCTGGAGATTCCTGCTACTCATTCACTGTTGCTGTATGGCTCCTGGCAGCCTTGCTGGCCAGTTTTGATCTTGTATTCTCATAGACTTTGGTGGCATGTCCACTCCTTCACAATGTCACTTTAGCCTCATATTTTCACCACATTTTGATGACTATCTGCACTGTGTTCCATGCTATGTGCAATGCTGTGGAATTGTTTTGGTACCCTTCATGAGGCTGATACATCTCAAACATGTGGTCCCTTAGCAGCTTCATTAGCTCTATGTGAACCATGGGTGTTGCTGTGGCAGGCAACTGGGTATATGTCAGGATAATCCTGGTAAGACAGCTGACTGTTAGTTGCTGTTAATCAAACAGTCTCCATGATTGATAGCTGTTGGATACCCAATAAGATGTACTGTTGTAGTTATATCAAAAGCTGCCTCAACACAGTACTAGCTTCAGCCTGTGCACACATATGCATCTAGGTTGTTGTACTATGGTTATCTGTCATTATTGTTCCCCTAACAGATTCTGTGGATCCCTAGTGATATCTGCATTGCTTACTGTACTTATTTCCTTGTTTCAATTGAAAGAAAGTTACTGTTTGTCGTTTTTGCATTTAAGTTACCTGTAACACATTGCATTTAAGTTACCTGGCACTTGCTCACTAAGTCAGCACTAAAAAATTAAAAGCACTACACCCTCACAAACTCCCCTTGAGTACCTTGTTCCCCATTGGCCCTTTTTTCAATTATAAAGGAATTCCCAATACTATTCTAGCATGTCCAAAGGTCAGTTGTCAATCTCCTCTCTGGTCCAGCTGGTGAATCTGGGAATCTTGAGGCAATGTGACAACTGCCTCATGTAAACAGACAACCCTCTCCTCCTCCCAACAAATTCCAACACATGTGAGAGATGCAACCATATAGCCAAACTGGAGGCTAAGCTCTCTCAACTCAGTACTGGTGTACCAGTCAGGAGGAGAAGGAAACCACACTCACTACAATTCCAGTCTCACATAGACCTATCATGACAGCAAACCAAACACATAAACACACAAAAACATACTCGGAGGCTCTAAGTAAAAATCTGCCTAAGCAGCACAGACCTCCAAAGCAGACACCCAAGCAACCACTACCCCAAAACAAAACACGTGCAACACATAGCTCACAAAGCCAGTGCAACTAACAGTCACAGCCCTTAAGACTAAACAGCACACCTGATACACTAGTAATAGGTGACTCTATCGTCAGGCACACTGACGTCCTGCTCACCAGGCTGAATAAGGAGAAGGTCACGGTGAGCTGCCTGTCGGGCGCTAGGATCCGCCATAACACAAGCACTCAGGTCACTCCAAGGCAAGTACAAATATGACTCAGTCATTGTCCATGTTGGTGTGAATGACCTGAGATGTACCTCCCTGGACTACATGAAAAGAGACATAGAGGAGCTCTCTGAGCATGTAGCCCAGGCCAGTATGACCCTGACCTTGAGTAGCATCTTACCCTCACCAAGAATGATGCCACAATATGAAGACAAGATGATCAATTTCAACAATTGGCTTAAGTATTGGTGTCATTCAAAGGTGATCCAATGCCTGTCAGCCTGAGATGACATGCTCGACAAGCCACGATGTTTCGCTAGGGACGGCTTGCACCTGTCATGCCTGGGTTTTCGGATATTGGCAAAGGCTCTTGCTACCCCCATAGTGCCTTTTTTAGGCAAGGCTCAAAAGACAAACTTACCTCCATAGGTATCACAAGGGATAAGAAACTAAGAGTAATGCTACTCAATGTCAGAAGTCTAAACCTCAAGATGCATGCACTCGAAACTCTCCTTAGCATGGAGAACATTGATATCTGTGCAGTAACAGAAACCTGGTTCAAGGCTCCCGAGAGCACCCCAGCACTACCAGGTTATACCTCATACCATGCTTTTCGGCCCCAAAACTTGGAACGCACCACAAACGGAGGGGGAGTATCAATATTCATCAAAGATACCTACACCTCCAGGATGGTGGCACAGCACGAAGCATCAGAGACTATCCATGTGCAACTAACAGTGGGTAAAACTGCCTTCCAGTTTATAGCCTGCTACAGACCACCCTCCCAAACCCAGGAACCCCATTCGGTCTTCCTGAGAACACTGGAAAATATGAAGGTCTCTCCAAACACCATTATATTGGGCGACTTCAACTACCTAAACATAGACTTGGAGCATTACTCTAGCTCCAACACCCTAGCCCAAAGGTTCCTAGAATTTATAAACTCAAATGCTATGGAACAACTTGTTACCACTCCTACAAGAGGGGAAAACATACTGGACCTGATCATCACCAACATGGGGACTCTATGCTCCAGACCAGAAGTGTATCCCTCACTGGTAAGATCAGACCATAAACTAATCTCACTGGATATTCACATCCAGACCCCACCCCCTGCCCAGAAAACCACAGTGAAAAACTTCTCTAAAGCAAATTTCACACTCCTCAAAACCGAGGTGGAATACTTCAAAGCCCCCGGGCCTGTGGAAAATACGGCATAGACTGCAGAATCCTTTATAAACGCATTCTATGAACACCTTCAGGAATGCATGGATCTTGCAATCCCAAATAAAACCAAGACTCAATCCTACAAAGGCAGATGTCCTGTCTGGTGGACCCCAGCCATAAACAAACTATACAATAGAAGGAGGAAGCTACTACATGATAGAGCAAAATCCCAAAAAGGGAAGGCATCTCTGATCAGTATTAGCAAAACTGGGCACTCATAAAATCATCTAAGGCCAGCTTCGAGAGAAAAATTGCACAGGACACTAAGGATAATCACAAGGCTTTCTTTAGTTATGTTAGGAACCTGGGTGGGAATTCCCAGATATGCTCAGAATTAGTCCAAAATGACAAAAATACACCAAACCCACAGACATTGCCAACATCCTAGCTGACAGGTTCAGCGCAAACTTCTCCCCCCTCCCCACCAAAAGGGCAAATATCTATCCCAGCAGAGTGCTGCCCCCCCTGACATCTCAGATGCTCAGGTAAGAGCCACCCTCTCCAAAGCAAAAAACACAGCATCAATGGGACCAGACGGTGTCCCGGGCTGCATCCTACATGAACTCCAAAAAGAGCTGAACCCAAACATAAAACTACTGTTCAATCTCAGCCTTACTACAGGATATGTACCCAAAGAGTGGTGTACAGCAACAGTGGTCCCTCTCCACAAAGGTGGTGCCTCAACGGATCCTGGAAACTATCGCCCCATAAGCCTGACTAGCTTGGTCTGCAAGGCTATGGAAAGGATCATCATGGACCTCATAAATAAAGATATTGGGGACCTACAGGCACTGGATCCTACCCAGTTCGGCTTTGTTAAGGGCAGATCCTGCTTCTTAAACCTGGTCAATTTCTTTGAAACAGTCACCAAGGCCATTGACGAGGGGAAGGTGGTCCACACAGCTTACCTGGACCTTGCAAAAGCCTTCGATACAATACCCCACTTGGGCATTATAGATAAGCTCACCAGCTTAAATATAAACCCCTATGTCACTAGATGGGTTGCAAACTGGCTCAAGGACAGAACCCACATGGTTAGAATTGCTGGAGCCATGTCAGACTCCAAACCAGTTACAAGTGGCGTTCCACAAGGCTCAGTCCTGGGACCTCTCTTATTCGGTATATATTTCTCGGGGTACAGGCCAACATGGAAGGACTGTGGCTGACCAAGTTCACAGATGACTGCAAACTGGGTGCCATAATCAACTCTCCAGCCGACACAAGCATCCTCCAAAAGGGCCTCATAGAAACAGACAACTGGTGCCAGTGCCATGGCCTCAAGCTAAATTCCAAAAAGTGTATAGTTATCCCCTTTGGCAAAAACAAAGTGCCCACAAATTACCACATAGGTGGTAATCCATTAAGTACAGAAGTAGTAATTAGGGACCTGGGGACCCAAGTTGATAGCAATCTCTCATTTGACAACCACATGGCCAAAGTGGTTAGAAAAACATTTTATATAGCCCACCTAATCATGAAGGGATTCACATCTAGATCAGGGGAGGTCATCGTGCCTCTTTACTCATCCCTCATCAGGCCCATAATTGAGTACAATGCCCCTTTTGGGATGTACCTTACCAGACACCTGCAGCAACTGGAAAGACCCCAAAAGTACCTCACCAAGAGGATCAAAGGGCTCAAATAGATGTCATATGCTGCCCGGTTAAAGAAACTCCAACTCTACTCAGTGGCATACCGCCTGCTCAGAGACAATCTGTGCCTGATGTATAAAGCCATGTCCAACCCGGAATTAATGGACATGCTGCACGTCAGAAAATCCAAATCCCATCGAGCTACGTGCTCGAGAGACTTGAACCTCAGCACTGAAATAAATAGGACATGCTGGAGAGACAGATTCATAACCCACAGGCTTCCTTCACTCTGGAATAAAATCCCAGTCCAGGTTAGGCAGAGTCCCTCATTGACTCTCTTCAAGAGGAATCTTAATGAGTGGTTGGGAGATCGTAGGTTTACCCCGGGTATCACTTCTGTGTCACTGTAGACAGAGACACAGTATACTAACCTCGAAAAATGGCATAGCACAATTAATTTAAAATGGGTGGCGAAAGCCAAAGACACTCTGGCTAGGCTTATAAATGTCCTAGGGCAGATAGCCTAATATGAACCTATGAACCTATAATTGTACAGGTTATAGGTCACATGAAAGGTTGGCAGTATTTTGAACTTGTCTATTTTGTTCTCATTTTTGTATAACACATATACCTGGCATTCTAACAGGTGTGTACACCATTTATATGCACTGTATACCACTAACGTCTACAACATGACCCTAGATTTGGGCCTTTCTCCCACATTTTGTCAGTCTTTGTCCAGGTATCCTACAATGACAGGTTGTGAGGCATGCTACAGATATGTGACATCTCCTCCAAAGAGGCCCCTGTCATGACCATCCTGATGCAATGCAGTAAACACCACCACAGGTGAACATGCAGATATTGCCAAATGGCTGTGTGTGACAGTTGTGTGCATGGTCACATGCATTAACTTTAGCATGCCTGAGGTACTGGTGAGCCACAACAGGGAAACCACATACTTACTCGGTTCAAACTGCTGTCCATGTGCTGACCAGAGGGACATATGTAGTTATGAGGGAGAGGTATTGTCAGCAGATTCACATTAGGCATTGGTACAAGATGAATGCCACGTTTCTGCATAGGTACAGTACACATCATGATATTAAAAAAAATGCTATCCTTCACCATAGATGTGCACTTGTGTGCATTACTACACTCCAACCACTAATCCATTCTGCACTGACATATGCATCTGGAGACTCTGTAGAAGATAGTTTAAATGCTACCTCATTACATTGATGTGCACTTTGACCTTTCCTGGATGCTCCTCACCTGTTGCCTGGGTGCCACCCACCTACACATCTGCTGTTTCCCATGTTTGAATTTGTGTGAGAGATACCCCAAGGTTGGCAAGGAGCTTCCCTGTCACTGTAAGTGAGGCCTATGCAGCTGGCCTCACACTGGTAGCAGTACAGTCCCTCACTACAGCAGTTGCCCTTTGCCAGGCATGACATATCAGGTCAGTTGCTCTGTGCCTTACCTGATCATATGTGCATCCATAATGGTTCAAAAGGTTCACTCTGTGGATGACCTGTGGATGATCCCATCTGACAGGGCAGTCCACTCCTGCAGATTTTGATGGCTACGGCCAGAAAGGATGGTATAGTTTAAGATTACAGCTGCTGTGAAGGCTGCTGTCTCCACATCAGTGTAAGATGGTTGCCGCTTCTTGGCACTTGGAAGACATACACAGAGAAGCACATCACAGGACCTCAGACATTGCCCAGAGTTTTTTACAGAGCCGGCACATGCATATGGAGTATCATCAGCCACCACTTACAAACACATCATACCCCTGTACCTGGCAGCAGTGTATGAACATACATTGTACTCCTGGTCCTGATGTGTCATGTTCCCCCCAGTGACGGTGAGTACATTGCATAAGCCAACATTCATCATTCAGCAGAACGGGGCTTTGTGAGACATATGCATAGAGGAAGGAGGACAATGAGAGCTGGTGGAATAGACTTCCTATACATGTCAAGCAGAGCACCTCACTGGCCCTCTTTAAGAGAAATCTTGATGAGTGGATGGGAAATAGAAAATTCACCCCGGGAATCACTCCAGTGGCTCTACTCAACAGAGGCACTAGGAACTAAGGTTGTGTGGCACAATGCCAGGGTAATCTTGTGGGCTAGGATTGTAAAGGCTCCAGGGCCATTACCCTAGTACACACCTATGAACATATGAATCTATGAACATGCCTAGCAGCTCAGTGTAGTTTCCCTACTGTGATGTTATGTCCCGATATTTATCAGATGCACTGTTGCCTGGCCCACATACATGTTGTGTATGTCTGACACATCAGTGGGATGATGTGAAGATTTATGTCAGTGAGTAGTGGGGAGTAATTTGGTTTTGGACTTGGGCTATTCCAGTCAATATATGGTACAACAGACAGGAGGGTATTACTGCATCAATTGTGTCACCTTATCTACTCCAGTATTTGGGATATGTTCCCAGTTTTATCACTTTACACCCCCCCCCCAGTCAGGCTTGGTCCAGATTTGTTGCACTAAGGGGTTCTGAGCATACCTCTCAACTGCCCAGATTGTTTCAGACTGTCCAGGATTATTGCTAATATGTATGTTCTCTTCCACAGAATCATTATTTTCATTTCGGTTGAAAATCACACTGTGATGATGTGAGGATTTCTACCTGTAAATGATGACATACATTTCAGTTTCAGATCTCACATCTTTCTGGACATGTATGCTGACACAAACCCTGTTACTGTAGGAACATTCTACAGTTATAACTGCAGTACATACATTATGTCCTTGTTCATGGACCATTGTCCCCCCATTTTGACAGCCGTTGTCCAGAATTATTCCATTAAGAGGTGTAGAGGTATGGTGATGGGTATGACCCCATTACATGTTAAGGGCATATATATATATATATATATATATATATATATATATATATATTTCTTTTAGATATATATATATATATATATATATATATATATATATATATATATATATATATATATATATATATATATATATATAAATATATACTGATATATATATGTGTATATATATATATATATATATATATATATATATATATATATATATATATATTGGTTACATTTGAAAACATCGAACTGCTGAAATATCGAAGACCATATGGTTAAGACCATATGACCGATATTTCAGAAGATCAATCTTTTCAAATTGTAAAAAACAAAAAAAGAAATAAACAAGAAGACATTACTGCAGGGGGGCTGCACCCCCCCCAAACCTCCCCTACTTAAATATACCAACTCTGAGATCGCACTACAGCAGGGAATAGGAAAACTTCCCATTCCATGCTGTATTGTCAGTGTAGCGCGATCTCGGAGTTGGTATATTTAAGCAGGGGAGGTGTGGGGGAGTGCAGCCCCCCTGCAGTAATGTCTTCTTGTTTATTTCTTTTTTTTTTGTTTTTTACAATTTGAAAAGATCTCTCTTCTGAAATATCGATCATATGGTCTTCAATATTTCAGCAGTTCAATGTTTTCAAATGTAACCATATACATTATATATATATATATATATATGTGTGTATATATATATATATATATATATATATATATATATATATATATATATATATATATATATATATATATATATATATATATTCTTTTTTGATATCTTTACATATGTTTATATAACAATGTATATGTTTATTTTCTATATGTATTTGTTTTATATGTATAGCTCCATGTATCTGATGTATATACTTTTTAATATTTATTTATCACCATACACATCTATATGTGCATATTTATATATACTAAACATGACTGATTCCACAGTGTTTGTTCCCTACTATTCTATACCTGTACTGAATGATATATTTGAAAAAAACAGCATTTAGTATTACAGCTCAGATGGTGTATTGGTCAGTTGCTCTGACAATGGTGTACAGGGTCATGGGTTTAATACTTGGCAGGGTTGATTATTTTGTTGCTGGGCAGAACAGTGGCTAATGGAGGCAGGGTGGTTAAGGCAGTTTTAAGCAGTTGTAAGTGGGTTTGCATGATGGTTAGTGATGCCAACACATGGTTAAATGGGAAACTGCTTAATCTGTATAGGCATCACTTAGCATCGTGCAAATTCACTTACTGCTGCTTACTGCAGTTTACTCCTGCTTACCCCCAAGCTAATTTCTTTAAAAGAAAAGAAAAAGGGGGTGATAGGAAAGTGGTGAACAAGGGGGCATGCAGATGGAAAAACAATATGAAAGATAGCTATGGATGTGCAGATGGGTATAGGGAAGGTCCATAGCTGTCCATTTCTGATACAGTAACAGCTGTGCATTTGTACAGAATTTGCAGGTGAATTTGGACACTCAAACCCCTGAGAGAGGGGTGAGGACAACAATAATGTGTTGTTAAGCCAATTAGACCAGATTACATGTGTCAGGTGGACATGTGTGTGACATGGACAGCTATGTATGGGGTGACATTTTTTTGTGGGAACAGATTGCCCTTTTTTTTATTTTTTATTTTTATAAAGTGAGAGTGGGATGTTGGGTAAGGATAGTAAGTATATCTGGGCGGTAGGTTGGGTAGGAAGACAGACAAGTCAGCAGACAGGGGCGGTATATGACATGTGGGGGGCCACCTTGGATGGGGAGGGTGGTTGGGAATTGGATGCCCACAAGCCCATTATGACCCCAAAGGTGGCTGTGCTGGGGGCTGAGCAGGAGGGGCAGCCTGACCCTCAAAATGTGCCATGCGGCTCTCAAACTGGCAGAGCAGATATCTGAACTCCTTTTGAAGCTCGCTACACACCAATCCCCGGACCTGACTTTGGGTAACAGAGTCCTGTCTGCACCTGCTCCCGGCCCATCCCCTGAGGCAGTTCCATCCAAATGGGGTGCAGCACCCAGCGGATGAGGAGGTCCTGGGTTGGGACACAGACGTGCTGGGGCACAGTGCCATGGCCAGTTGAGGCAGGACAGGCGGATCCACTGGAATCAGCCTTCCCAGATGTGCTATGGTGTTGCAGTTTTATAACATATGTTGGTTAGTCATGAAAAACACATTCCAGGATTAGTTATAACAACATGCATGGGTATTCGCATTAACCCAAAACAGATCTGGAACAGTTGCATAGCAAACAGAACATATGCATATATGGAACCACATTGGGCATTATAAGGGTCTGCAGGTTACATTTATAACAACAGGTCAGCAGTGATAATATTTGAACAGGGAACATTAATAATCAAACATATAAATATTTGTAAATCAATAGGACACATGTCCCAACAGTAGGTTTTGTGAAAAACTTACCAATTGATATATGTGCTTAGATTATTGGTGCAGATAGGGTGGGGGAGAGAGAAGAAGATGTCAATCAACAGCTGTATAGGCTTCAGTTGCTCACAGCTTTAATGATCATTCCTCTAATCATTATTCTCCAGGTATTACCTCACTTTACATCGACCTATGGCCTTGGGTTGGGCAGAGGTATGTGTGTACACAGTGCATAATTACAGTCTTCTTACAGCTAATTTATTCTTTTTCTTACCTGGCAGACCTGTGGAAGAAATTTTTATTAACACTACCTGACTGTTTCTACACATATTCACATAGTCAGAGTTACATATGTGCACTCATACTGTGTGTGTGTGTGTGTGTGTGTGTGTGTGTGTGTGTGTGTGTGTGTGTGTGTGTGTGTGTGCGTATGTGCTACTGCCATACTCTGCCTTGATTTCTATCAGTCACCCTGGGTGTTGGCAGCAGTGACCACTAGCTGTGACAGCATGACACCTGAGGGACATTTCTTGGAGGCTACTACTTGGTGTATGTACTTATCTTGCTGTCATCTGCAGCCTTGGGGTTGGACATTAGGTGTTGTATGAGTGTATAAGTACAGTTTTCTTACAGCTAAGCTACACCTTTTCTTACCTGGCAGACATGTGGAGGAAATTTCTGTTAACACTACCTGACTGTTTCTATACATATTCACATATTCCTGGGTGAAATTATGCATACAGCTTACTACCACTCCCAGGATTCGAACCGTGCCTGTTTCTGCAAAAAATGCAAGTTTCTATTTCATCAGAATGAGCTATTGAGAAATGGTTGTCTATTATATGACTGTTTTCTGGGTTGTACAATCTGACCTTGTAATTCTGACATTCATGCATGGCAGATTGTTCTTATGCTGTGTATTCATACTTTGACATAGCACAGTCTGGAAAACACTGGTTAACACAACATTACTATTCAGGTATCAGATCTTGGTACATGGAATGTTTCATATAGTTAATCTCCTGTTTTACAACTCCACAATCTTTGTCAGATGAGCTTTGATTATGTAATGCTTTCAGAGCTATAGTTGCTGTGCAGAAACTGTACAAATTTTGATTCATACCACCACATACCAAAGTAAATACAACCAGTCTGGGGTTTTGACTTTTATTGACAGGTACTGACACTTTTATTGATATACACCCTGTATGTCACTATTACTCTGCTAATGTCTCATTTATTCAGTACAAACCATACTCATTTTTTAAATACTGACAGGTAACATTCTACTCCTTTCTAGTTATTTGCCCTGAATACTACAAGCTAGATTTGTACTCACCAGCCTCACGACACAGCCTTATCAGCCTGCTGGCATGGGTTTCCAAGTTCATGGCCCTCTCATCTGCAGCTGCACAGGAGATAACAGAAAACATTTATGCATACCTATCCATCACATACACAGGCTGGACTTTGGAAAACACGTACTGATACTGATACGTACACATGTCTGTGACATTCCCCCCCATGCATCTTGGATCCACTGGTCCAAGAGCTCCCTCTTCCTAAACTTCAAGTCAGCAAAGTGGTGCCGGATCTGCTCAACAGTCTGAGGAATGCCAGTGGCACTAGTGAGATCACGTGCGAGATAGTCCCAGACCTCCACTTTGTATTGGGAGCCCTAGTACTGGTTCTGCAGCAGTCTCCCTTCATGGTCTTTTACTAGGAGTCCAACCATAACCCTGGATTCCTGAATTCCCCAGCACTGCACCCAAAAGCGGACACCCTCACCAACACCAGCAATAGTGTCTGCGGTGATGAGCTACAACTGGATATGGGCTGTATTCCTGCCTGCGAGTTTTAAATAGGGCTAATTTCCCACCATTTGCTGTGATTGGATGGTTTAGAATATGCTGAGCTAAGCTAAGCAATGGCCAAACCCACTTAGCACAGATAAGAATTGCTTAAAGGGGTAGATGCTAAGCACTGCTCACCACTATGCAAATCCACTTACCTACACTGATTATTGCTAAGAATACAAATTTAAGCAATGCTTACTCTGGCTAAGCATAGTTGAGCACAATTTAGCATTGTTCAGCTTTCATTTTATGGACTATCAGGATTGTTGGGTTGATTCCTTCTTAATGACATCTTATAATATGTATGTTTCCCTTCCATAACTTCCCCCTATGTGCTTTCATTACATTATATTCTTTTGTGGCTATACTGTATGGGACACTTGTGTTCATAGGTTCATAGGTTCATAGGTTCATACTAGGCTATCTGCCCAAGGGCATTTATAAGCCTAGCCCATAGTTATGTGGCTTTCGCCACCCCTTTAGTTTGAATAAAAACTATGCCTATCATTTTTCTGTACCTCTGTCAAGCAGTGACACTGAAGTAATCCCTGGGGTATATCTGCGATCTCCCATCCATTGGTCAAGATTCCTCTTGAACAAGGCCAGCAAGGTGCTCTGCCTCACATGTACCGGGATTTTGTTCCACAGCATAGGGAGTCTCTGGGTGATGAATCTGTCCCTCCAGCACGTTCTATTTATAACCGTGTCAAGGTTTAAGTCTCCCGCCCTTGTGGTTCTGAGGGATCTAGATTTTTTTGAGGTGAAGCATATTCATCAAATCTGGGTTTGACATGGCCTTATATGTCAGGCACAGGTCACCTCTGAGCAAGCGGTATGAGACTGAATAGAGCTGGAGTTCTTTCAGTCGGGCAGCATAAGACATATTTTGAGACCCTTTATCCTTTTGGTGAGGAACTTTTAGGGCCTTTCAAGCTGCAGCAGGTGTCTGGTCAGATGCATTCGAACGGGCATTGTACTCAATCATAGGTCTAATGAGTGATGAGTACAGGGGGACGATGACCTCCCTTGATCTAGATGTGAATCCCTTCATGATCAGGTGGGCGATATAGAAGGTTTTCCTAACTACTTTAGCAACATGAGTGTCAAATGAAAGGCTACTGTCAACTTGGGTCCCCAGATCCCTGATGACTTTTTCTGTGCTCAGTGGATTGCCACCTATATGGTAGCTAGGGGTAACCTTGTTTTTCCCGAAGGGTATGACTATGCATTTTTTGGCGTTTAACTTCAGGCCATGGCTCTGGCACCAGTTATCTGTTTCTGTGAGGCCCGTCTGAAGGATATCTGTGTCAGATGTGTTTTCGACTATGGCAGCCAGTTTGCAGTCATCTGCAAACTTTGTCAGCCATAACCCTCCTGTGTTTGCTTGTACTTCAGAAAAGTAGATGCCGAACAAGAGTGGACCCAGGACTGAGCCCTGTGGGACACCACTTGTGACAGGCTTTGAGTCTGACATGGCTCCAGCAACTCTGACCCTGTGGGTTCTGTCACTTAGCCAGTTTGCAACCCATCTTGTGATGTATGGGTTTACATTCAAGCTGATGAGTTTTTCGATGATACCTGAGTAGGGTATTGTGTCGAAGGCCTTTGCCAGGTCGAGGTAGGCTGTATGGACTGCCTTTCCCTCATCAATGGCCTTGGTGACTGTCTCGAAAAAGTCAACCAAGTTTAAGAGGCAGGATCTGCCTTTGACAAAGCCAAACTGGGTTGGATCTAAAGTCTGCAAGTTCCCTATGTCTTTATTTATGAGTTCCATTATGATCCTCTCCATGGCTTTGCAGATAAGGCTTGTCAAGCTAATGGGGCGGTAATTTCCAGGGTCTGTGGAGGCACCGCCCTTATGAAGTGGGACCACAGTTGCCGTGCGCCACTCCTTGGGTACGTATCCTGAGGTGAGGATAAGATTAAACAGCTGTCCTAACTGTGGGTTTAATTCCTCGTTGAGTTCATGAAGCACACAGCCGGGGACACCATCCGGTCCAATGGATGCTGTGTTTTTTGCCTTAGTGAGGGCAGTTCTCATCTGGGCGTTGGAGATGTTTGGGGGGCTACAATCCTCTGGAATAGATATCTCTCCTTTTCGGGGGGAGGGGGGGAGAAGTTTGCACTGAACCTGTCAGCCAGTATGTTAGCAATGTGTGTAGGTTCAGTAATTTTCACATCATTTTGAACTAATTCTGAGCATATATGGGAGTTTCCTCCTAGGTTTCTAACATAGCTAAAGAAGGCCTTATGATTGTCTTTAGAGTCCTTGGCGATTTTTCTCTCAAAATTTGCCTTGGATGATTTTATGAGAGCTCTTAGTTTTTTACTTATAATGATCAAAGGTGTCTTACCTTTCAAGGATTTTGCTCTATCCTGTAGTAGCTTCCTCCTTTGTTGTAGAGCTTGTTTATGGCTGGGGTCCACCAGACTGGACGCTTGCCTTTGGTACAGAGAGTCTTAGTTTTGTTTGGGATTGCCTGATCCATGCAGTCCTGTAGGTGCTGGTAGAAGGCATTTGTAAGTGATTCAGCGGTTTGAGTAATGTTTACCACTGGCTCAGGGGCCTTAAAGGAGACCACACTAGTTTTTAGAAGTGTGAAATCGGCTTTTGAGAAGTTTTTCACTGTGGTCTTTTTTGTTTCAGGTGAGGGCAGGATGAGGACCTCCAGCGAGATTAGTTTATGATCTGATCTCACCAGTGAGGGGTATACTTCTGGTGTTGAACATTTTGATCCCATGTTCGTGATGATGAGATCAAGTATGTTTTCTCCTGTTGTGGGGATGGTGACTAGTTGTTCCATGGCATTTGAGTTTATGAACTCCAGGAATCTTTGGGTTAGAGTGTTCGGGCTTGAGTAGTGTTCCCAGTCTATATTAGGGTAGTTGAAGTCACCTAGTATGATGTTGTTTGGAGATACATTTATCCCCTCCAATGTTTTCGGGAAGGCCATGTGAGGATCCTGAGTTTGAGAGGGTGGCCTGTAACATGCTACAAATTGCAGAGCAGTCTTGCCTATGGTTAATTGCACCTGGATGGTCTCCGATGCATCGTGCGTTGCCACCAACCTTGAGGTGTGGGTGTCCTTTATGAATATGGACACCCCCCCCTCCTTTCTTGGTGTTGTCCGGATTTTGGGGCTGGAACGCATGATATGAGGTGAAACCTGTTAGTGCTGGGGTGCTCTCAGGAGCCTTGAACCAGGTTTCTGTCACAGCACAGACATCGATGTTCTCCATATTGAGAAGGGCCTCGAGTGCGTGCATCTTGAGATTGAGACTTCTGGCATTGAGAAGCATTACCCTTAGTTTTTTTCCTTTTTGGTGTTCCAGGGTGGTAGGTTTAGAATTTGAGCCTTGCCTAAAAAAGGCACTATGGGGGTGGCAAGAGCCTTTGCCAATATCCGAAGCCCAGGGTGACAGGTGCAAGCCGTCCCTTGCGAAGCAGCGTGGCTTGTCCAGCATGTCATCCCAGGCAGACAGACATTGGATCACCTTTGAATGACACCAGAATTTAAGCCAATTATTAAAGCTGATCATCTTATCACTGTATTGTGGCATCATTCTAGGTGAAGGTAGGATACTGCTCAAGGTCAGGGTCATACCTGCCTGGGCTACATAATCAGAGAGCTCCTCGATGTCCCTTTCATGTAGTCCAAGGAGGTACGTCTCAGGTCGTTGACACCAGCGTGGACAATGACTGAGTCGTACTTGTACCTGCTGTTGAGAGACCTGAGTGCTTGCGTTATGTGGTGGATTCTAGCGCCCGACAGGCAGCTTACTGTGACCTTCTCCTTACTCAGTCTGGTGAGCGGGACGTCAGTGTGTCTGACTATGGAATCACCAATGACAAGTGTGTCTGGCATTTTGTTTGGCCTTAAGGGCTGTGACTGTTTGACACTCTGACTGTGTGGTCTATGTGTTGCATGTGTTGGGTCGTGAGGTGGTAGTTGTTTGGGTGTCTGCTTTGGTGGCCTCTGCTGTTTTGGTAAATTTTGATCAGAGCCTCCAGTATGTCTTTGTGTGAGTATGTGTATGATTTGAAGTTGTGATGGTACCATGTGTGACTGGGTATGTATTGTGTGTGGTTACCTTCTCCTCCTGTCTGGTCTTGCCAGTCCTATGTTGAGAGAGAGCTCAGCCTCCAGTTTGGCCGTATAGTTGCATCTCTCGCATGTATTTGTGTTTTGTGGGAGAAGGAGAGGATTGTCTGTGTACATGAGGCAATTGTAACATTGCCTCAATATTCCCAGGTTCACCAGTTGAGCTTATATGGGGGTTTATATGGGGGTTTCACATCTGTACTACACTGACACCTCACATTTGGACCTGCTACACTACCATGGTTAACAAATATAAATATTATTCACTATCTATTTATAAAAAATATATACTTTACTGCTGTTTTCACATATAAAAATGAATAGACTGCATTGGGGCTTGAACCGTGAATAATTGCATGCTAAGTGAAAGTTTTAACCATTATGCTGTTTCACTTTGACTGTTTTGGTTGTATATTTTTATTTAGCTCCTTCGGACATTTAAGCTATGCTATACACAGCTGCACAACACACATACCCACTCAGCTATGCTTAAACTTTATTGGGGATGGAAAAAAAATATATTTGTTTTATTTTTATTTACTTTAGGGGTATGCACATTACTTTCTGCCTTTTAGAGCAGGACATCTGGACAACTACATCATACATGCAAGGGGGTATTATTTTACATGTTCCTCTCAGGAACATGCTAACTTATTTGGTATTCCAGCATGTGCACTGTCACACCATTGTGGACATTATCTATGCTGGACCACTGTGGAGGGGAGGGGGCTGCGGTTCTGTGTGTATTCTAATGTATTTTGTCTCCGGACACTGTTATGTTGTGATAACAGTGTCCACAGACACTGTTAGTTGCTTTAGAATTGCCATACAGCATTTCTAGAATGCAGGGGGGCATGTGTACTGTGCTAGCAATGCTCGGACATGCCCCCTGCACTCATTCACAGGTCATGTCCATACAGGTTATACAGCAGTGTGCCTTCGTGAATATGCAAGGCGTGCTGCTGTGCTGCACTGGCATGATCCGCTCCATGCAGGAATAGCATTATTCCTGCATGGAGTTTAGTGAATCCCAGGGTATATCTATGCTTAACTGCATTGTCATATAAGTGAAGATGTCCATGTTTTTGTGTGTCCTCAAGACCCCCAAATCTGTCACTTACCACAAAATCCCTCTTGTGGTCTTGGATGAACTGTTTGGTTTGCCACACTTCATGAAAAACAATGTTGCCTAATACATTACTTCATGTTTTATTCTCTCAGGTTTGATTCTCTGATTAGGGTCTTTGCTTGGTCTTTCTTTGCTGTGTGCACTGAGATTTGATTGATAGCTCAGTCCAAAGCTGCTAACTGAGAAGTTGTGTCCATAGTCCCAAGGACTGCCCACACCTGATTGTGTCCTAGGGAGAGAAGGCTAGTACAAAACAGGAATAAGAGAAAAGCAGGAAAATACTTAGAAAACATTTATTAATCTGCTTGTTGAATTCTATATTAAGGTTTACTATGTAAAATATGCTTACAGTCAATTGCAAACACCTTTCTCACCTACAGCTGCCTCATCTTATACTGTATCTTATTTTTATATTTTAAGTGATAAAATTTCACATTTAATTGACTGAAATTATGCTATTAACATGTAATGTACTTACATGAATGCTCCAGTTTATTCAGCATAGTTCTTGTTCAGTTCAATATTCTTAGTGCAGTAAACTAGAACATGATAATGACATTAAATTCCTCATCTCAAGCTTCACCTTAATGAAGGCTTGCAGCATTGTAATAAATCCAGCCTGAAAGCACTAAATGGCAGCTTTAGCCAAACACACAGCATTTTTTTTGCTTACTGTGTGCCTTTATCTGTTTTAATGTGATATGCATCCCTAGTACTGCGATATGACAATGTTTGTGCTATGTGATATACAACATTATGAAGTGCGTGAGGCTTTTATCTGTTTTAATGTGATATGCAACCCTAGTACTGCGATATGACAATGTTTGTGTTATGTGATATACAACATTATGAAGTGCATGAGGCCTTTATCTGTTTTAATGTGATATGCAGCCCTAGTACTGCAATATGACAATGTTTGTGCTATGTAATATACAACATTATGAAGTGCATGAGGCCTTTATTTGTTTTAATGTGATATGCAACCCTAGTACTGCGATATGACAATGTTTGTGCTATGTGATATGCAACATTATGAAGTGCATGAGCTATGTGATATACAACATTATAAAGTGCACGGGCTGCGTGATATACAACATTATGAAGTGCACGAGCTATGCAATATACATTATAAAGTGCATGAGCTATGTGATATACAACATTATGAAGTGCACAAGCTGTATGATATACAACATTATGAAGTGCATGAGCGATGTGATATACAACATTAAGAAGTGCTCGAGCTATGTGATATACAACATGAGCTTTCCTCCCACATTCCAAAGACATGCAACTGGAGCGTTTCTCCCCAGACCTCCACTGAAAACAGGCTCTGTAGAACCTAGTCGGACATTCCCGGTCAACAAATGTTAAATAAATAAATAAATAATACATAATAAATAAAAACATTATGAATTGTACAAGCTATGCGATATACAACATTATGAAGTGCATGAGCTATGTGATATACAGCATTATGAAGTGTAGGAGCTATGTGATATACAACATTATGAAGTGCACGAGCTGTGTGATATACAACATTATGAAGTGCACGAGCTATGTGATATACAACATTGTGAAGTGCACGAGCTATGTGATATACAACATTATGAAGTGGATGAGCTGTGCACATTTTGATGTGCTGTGCTAACTTTGCCTTTACATGTAACTGTTTAGGTTGGAGGTGGAAACCAAAATAATCTATGTTTCACAATCAATTTATCTCCTTAGCCACTGAGAAATCTTCTGTGTCAGATATCATTGGGACAGTATATCTTCACTGCAATGACCCTAGATGGAACCAAGACTTTAAATCAAGAAATATTTCACACTGAAAACTTGTACAAATCTTTTTGGCATGACGCACAGTTAGACACCATGAAGTATTCCTTACAAATTCATAACAGTCATTGATGTGAAAGCCCATCTATTCCTCATCATGAATGGTTACAAGATACTTTTTAACTATTAGATGAAATGCAATGATTCAGAGGTGCTCTCTAACAGAATGGATATTTACTTCACTTCCTGTAAGGTTGCTGATGTAGTGCTTAATGGCCTAAATGACTAATAATCAGGTTTTGCCACATGGAGAAATGTACTCCCCAACAGCTCTCATCTTAGCATTGTGTTGCTCACTCTAGTTACTTAACTTACCACAGCGTTACATTAATTTCACTCTAACTAGCACATGGCCATCAGAGAGTGGGTACTAAGCCTTTTTTTTTATTATTATTTTAGCTTGAACTACTATCTTGACATGACCAGTGGATTGCAGAAATTTTCAACTAGAAATCACTATAAAATTCTTATTGGTCTTATAATGTCCTGAATTCAATGCTTGCATATTGTGTGATATAATCAGTCACAATTACATTAGATGTTCCATGTTTGAAATGCTTTAATTGTTTCCATATATCAAAACTTATGTCCTACAACTTCAAAACTTCTGGAAATGTCACATTTTATCCAGCAGGTATTATATTTTAATTTTACTTATTCATTTTACACTTTTTTAACTTGAGGTCTCCACAGGTGGCAAACTTCAGAAGTGAAAGGTGTACAAATTGGAAGACAAAGTGCCCAACATAAATCTTCTGAGATATGATGTCCACATCATGCTAAACCTTTTGGGATTCCAGAAGAGATGAGCAGAAAAGTCTTTATATAGTTATAATTAAGCAATAACAAGTCTATGAGGAATGCATTGTACAGTATGTACCCACAAGTCCTGAAGTAAAATAATGAGTTTGATGGCTGTGTTAATTAATGAAAGCATATGATTTAAGTACTGCATCATCATTTATTTCATTACAGATTATTGCTGTTTTAGCTTGAGTTTGTTTTAGAACTTTTGTGTTTTAAATATATTTGCTACAATGTGCAGCAGAACAAAAGCTTTAAGAATACTGACAATAATAAAAAAAAACATGCCTTGTATTCTTCTCAGTTGCAAAGTACACAGTATGAGTGCAAGCTCTCCTGCATTTTTCACAAAATGGTTCCCATTAAAAGAATTTTATTGCTGCCTGAGAGGCAACTGTATTCTTCAGACAGAGAGATTTGGAGTGCTATGTGCAAACATTGTGGTCTGTGGGATGGGTATATACAAAATGATTATCCTGAAACACTGGTTGGTTAGACAACTTGAATAATATGGGATTTATAGACTCAGAAACTATGCAAATGCTGGCCATTGATGATCTGAAGCTCTAAGTGGGTGTAGCATTTATGTAGTGCAAACCTATCATTTCTCTGTGGTAGGAAACTTGGCCGGAAAATGCAGTTTCACCATGCACAGACAGCTGATGTAGGTAAGTCATTCCGGGTGTGAATAGGAGTGTACGAGTCTATTTCAATGTGTGAATGGCGTGGTCTGTGCATGAATGGCTATTGTAAGTGTCTGTGTCTGCATATGAATGTGTGTGTGTGTGTGTGTGTGTGTGTGTGTGTGTGTGTGTGTGTGTGTGTGTGTGTGTGTGTGTGTGTGAGCACTGGTACAATGTGTGAATGGAGTAGTCTGTGCAGGAATGGCTATTGTAAGTGTCTGTGACTGCATATTTGTGTGTGTGTGTGTGTGCGTGTGTGTGTGTGTGTGTGTGTGTGTGTGTGTGAGCACGCATATGTGAGAGGCTGTGTGTGTGTGTGTGTGTGTGTGTGTGTGTGTGTGTGTGTGTGTGTGTGTGTGTGTGTTGAGGGGGGTCTTCTTAATATCTGTATTACATAGTAGCATAAGTGCTAGGTGGTCCACTGCACATTTTTTCCAACTGCACACTGAAATGATACATAGTTATGGAAATTTCTGGGTGAAGAGATACTTTCCTTTTGAAAATGTGGAAAACTGTGAATTGGCTGATGGCACTGCAGCACAGCTGACCTCACTGATGAATTGTAAGTTTCACTCTTCTATGCCTTGCTCTAATAATAATTTGTTTTTTTTTTCCTCAGAATATTACCTTTCGCTTGTTGTAAATAATGAGACAGTGAGTGCTATGGATCTGAGTATCAGGTAAATATGTTATTACACTATAGTAATCTCCAAGGTTTATTTCAGTTTTATTGTCTAATAGGTGATATTGACTGTACACCTAAGCTTATTTGTAAGAATTGTTGACATCTGTTACACTCTCCCACATACTGGCAGATGATCTCAGCATGCCACGATAGACTTCAGGCTTTCATCTTCACTTACATTCACCACCTATGTTAAATAAATAAGTCATATTCTTCTTCATATGTATGCTGTAAAACATTTACTGTTCACTTAGTTTCTCACCTGCATAAGTTCTCTCTCTCTCGCTCTTTCTCTCACTCTGTTTTTTTTCCTCTCTCAAACTCACTCAAACACACACACAAACTACACAGAAAGGCAATTCAGTGCTTCACCAACTAAGACAAGAAGGTACACTAACCTAGCAACTCTGAAATTCCACACCATCTCTGTCTCCTGTTGGCCTACTGAGTGCAGTGACCTACCATAGTTGTTTGTGGGATCATGAATGTCTACCATCTACTGCTTCCCCACATTGGTGGATAATGAAAGGGAACCTGTACATGCTCCCAAAGTGCTGTGCAAGCTATGGAACAAGATGGTTCCAGTCCTCGTACTTCACAGTATCATAATATACCCAGACAGTTTTCACAACATAGACTATCCTGACATTGGAAGATGTGATCCCTGACTCCCCAACTTGCCAGCTGCATGTATGGCTATCATATCTACCTCCAATAATCATAACACCCATGGTATAACACCTGTGGTAGCACTGCTTTCCTCTGTCATTATGCCCGACCTTGTGTAAATGATGATGACTACAACCTGCCCAGTCCTCTGAACTGTGTAGGTAAGGTAATATCTGCTACACACAGTGGTCAGTCAGTGCACTGTATTATATGTCTTGTTTGCATTAATGCATGCATCAGTTTTATTTTGGCCATCCATTTCTTAGCCCATAGCTGTGTACCAGATTCCACCTCATCAGCAGTGTAGCTACATGTTGCAATTGCCTCTGCCTCACCTGGGCTACAGCTACAACCAGGTCTTCTGGTGACTTCTCTCTTGACTCCTCATCCAGTACTGTCACAAGTATAACATGAAGTACTATAATATCTCCATGCTATGTCTGCTTTATGCTACCATATTGGGTAGACTGGCGTAGACCACAACTATCTTGTGTCAGGTATTGACATTCAATGCATACTGCAGAGTGCACTAGATGAATCTAAGCTGCAGAAGTGAATCTTCTTAAGTCTGAGCACAAGTTTGACATTATTACATGTTTGTGACAGTGCAAAGTTAGAAGTCATTTTCATTGTCTAGTGGGCTACAGATTGGGTTCATCAGTCATGGAACCAAGGCATATTCTACACCACCTGCATCACACAGCTATGGCACCCTTATGAGTGGCCTGCTGATCATATCATATCATATCCACAATGCTGTGGATGCTGTGCCTGTGGATGTTGTAAATGCCAATATATATACACCCATCAACTAGATGTAACCTCACCCCACAAAAAGCACAGGCATATGTTGCTTGAGTGCAAGATATATAAATCATGGAAATGGCCTGGGTGGTGCACAGACTAATTGCAGACCACCTAAAACTTTATGAACTGGAAACTCCTCTAGCTGATTTATTGGATGGCACATGGAACAGCTGTGGCATTGATGGCAATGCAGGTGCAATTAGTGGCCACACTGACCTCAGGAAGACAGATTATGTCATGCCCACACTGTGTTGGTTCTATCCTCTGTTGTCCATGGAAACCAAATATGATTATTTACATACTGAAGCTTTACATCAAGAAAATGGTGCAGGATTCGCAAAGCCTGTGTCTGTGAAACTCTAAATGTGTCTCCTGTTGGACACTAAAAGGCCTATGTATCTAGGAAGGCTAATACTTCAAAACCTTCATGTTCACTGGGATATGCATCTTCTGAGATGTTTGCTAACTCCAGTATTCTATCTCTGTCCACACAGGGGTGGTTGACAATATCCAGGTCATGATCCTGATGATATGTTAGCCAATGACAGACCCATCTGAAATGCAGGGGTGATGGCTTTCAACACAGCAGTCATTGTCTCCAGGGGCAAGCATTAACACATGATGCTCTGCTAATGATCATGCTAATTCAAGCATCATGAGTGAAGCTCTTGTGACACAGAAAATCCATGCATTCAGAAGAAATGATAACAGAAGACTCATTATGCTAAGTTTATACATTTCTGAGCCATTCTACCATTTTTTTATTTTTGTCATTTGTGTATGTGTGAGCTGTTGTTTGCATGTTGACACTCATTTGCATGCTACTGTGTTGTGATTTGCATAGGATGCATGCTGTAGTATTTCTCAGGTAACTTAGTCCCACAACATGTACCTCTGACTCACCCCTTCGCTGCACATTGCCACTTCAATTTTTTTGTTTGTTTGTTTAAAATTCTCTGTTATATATTTAAGCAATAACCCACGTTTGGGTGTGGGTAATGCTAGATTTACCCACGATTGGTGTAGTGGGTAGACAAAGACAACAGTGGGTAACTCTAGCATTACCCACACCCAGACATGGATTATTGCTATTATACAATGACATTAATTAAGAAAAATAATACTTACTTTTCTTAAATAATGTCTTTGTATAATACCTTTGTGGTGCCCTTCCATGGTTTTCCGCTATCCTGGGGCTTTTTCTGATGCACTGCACATGCATATGGAACTTTTGTTCCCATGCCTACGCAGTACATCAGAATCATGTAGAGGAAGCAATGCAGAAGGGAAGATCTCCATTGCTTTTTTAAAGCTATCTCCCTATTTTAAATGAGTTTAACATAGCGAGATATCTTTAAAAAAAGCAACGGAGAAAGAATGATCTCCATTCCCTTTTTTAAAGCTATCTCACTATGTTAAACTTGATTAAAGCAATAGAGATCTTCCTTTCTCCGTTGCTACCTGTGCCCACACAGACAAAAAAAATCAGGACATATACTAATGGAAAAGTCCGGGCAACCGGACATTTTTCTATTAGTATATTTCAGATTTACAATGGGCACGTGGGTTGGGCTGGCCAGTAAGGATGCACGTTTTGGAATGCTAATTGCTAGTCATTGTATAATTCTGATTACTTCCCCCCCATGTACACTACTTGTAGGAGGGTCATCAATAGCTCACATGTAGGAGAGTTGTCAATCTAAAAATTAAAGAATTAGTGGTAAATGTTCAGTTCTGCTTTGAAGACGGCATGATCTTCTGGCTTTTCTGTTGATGTTTACTTTTTTTTAACATACTTGTTATTTTCAGCATTTATGCAGGCATAAATGCACACAATACTTGCAACACTTTAAGATCACAGCAAGTAATAACATTAGCCATAAACTTGCAAGTTTACAATACTCTTGGAGTAATTCTGGATACAATAATCTCCCATATCTAAAGGAGAATTTTGCTTTATAAACCACAAAATCAAACATAATTCTATTTCCAAAAACATGCAGATCCAGATCTAAAGATATTTAATTTCATAGGGTTAGGACAGAGCATATCATCCTTTGTGCAACAATATAAATCAAAATAATTTTCTCCCCTCAACACAGTCTCAAATTAATTGTGCGACAATATATAAAACATTTAGAATCCCACTTCTTATCATACTATTTTACTCAATTGCCTATTTAGTTTACCACCCAGCTCCCATTAGAAACAGCTCTCTTCAAATACCTAGGTATCTGGCTTGACTAAAACCTAAACTTTTACAATTATACCTTGACCACTAAATCAAAAGGCATCTCACTCTTTTTCTGGTCTAAAAAGATCTCCCAATTCCCCTGTGCTATCTAAAGCAGCTATAAGCAAAGAAATTCTGAGATATGAGATCCCGATCACAGCTAATCCTTCCAAAAATCTGACATCCCTCCAAACCCCAGCTAAAGGTATCTGTAAACGGGTCTACTTTAGAACACCGACACGCCAGTTCGCCGGCACACAAACCACCGACACCAAACAACCGACAACACACAATACCGACAACGCAAAACACCGAACACCATTACACCGACACACGTAAACAACACATTTACACTACATTACATATCCACTAGCCCTAACCCAAACCCTAACCTAAGGTCCGACACTACCGCACACTTACCCTACCTGCACCTAACCTAACTCACTTAACCCACCTAACCCTAAGGTCCGTCACTGCACTTACCCTACCTGCACCTAACCCTAACTCACTTAACCCACCCTAACCTAAGGTCCGACACTACCGCACACTTACCCTACCTGCACGTAACTAACTCACTTAACCCACCAACCCTAAGGTCCACACCGCACACTTACCCTACCTGCACCCTAACCCTAACTCACTTAACCCACCCTTAACCCTAAGGTCCGACACTACTGCACACTTACCCTACCTGCACCCTAACCCTAACTCACTTAACCCACTAACCCTAAGGTCCGACAGTACCAGACACTTACCCTACCTGCACCCTATTCCTAACTTACTTAACCCACCCTAAAACATAAACCCGTCACTAACACACACTTACATTACCCAAACCCTAACTCCGACACTACCGCATACTCACCTTTCACACACCCTAACCCTAAATCCCTCACTATTGCACACTTACCTGTCTGCTCCCTAATCCTAAATCCCTCACTAGCGCATACTTACCAAGTCACGCTTACACGTTCCCCTTGTCGGTCTTCCAGCTGTCGGGATTTCAGCATGTCGGTCAACTGTGTTGTCGGTCCTTTCGCGTTCCTCTTCCGCGTGTCGGCGAACTGGCATTTCGGTAATTTGAAGAGGACCCCTGTAAACATATCCTTCTGGTTCCTAAAGAGAACATCACTGTAATGTTTTTCAAAAGGGAAAATGGCTTCCAGTTAAACCAATGGTGCACTCTACTCTTAGTCTCCCTCCCTTATAAACTGTTACATTTACAGACCATCTGGGTTCTTTGCCATCAGATTAAAAGATACACTGCCTATAACCAAAGTTTGCAATCATATGCCCTCCTTATTTACCCCAACAAATAGACTTCATATTACTGAACACATCTTCTCAGTAGTAGCCCACCTTATACAACATATGGAATTCCTTCCTATTAAAGACACACATCCTTTCCTTGCAAGCCTTCTTTAATCTAATTTCTCTCCCTGTAGAATCTTGTTTACATCATACTATACTCTCTTAATGTACTCAAGAAGTCTTTCCCTTACTCGTCCTTTCATATTTTTCACAGCTCTCCTTTGCTGCTACTTTAACATTTCCTTTCCTTCCTATTCACCCTCCCCACACATCATTTTGTATATATTGTATGAAATGAATACTTGTGTATGTTACATTTTGAACCAGGTAAATAACCTGTATTGCCAATTCAAATGCTGCTTTTTTGGTTATAGCACTGATGTAAAACATTCTTTGCTAGTCATGATGATGCCTGCATCCACTTGAAAATATCAGCTTTGTAATGTCTCTATTACATTCTGTGTGGATGTGCCTTTAAAATGAACCATTTAAATCAGTGTTCTTCCCATGTTAACAAATGAAACAAAAAAAATAAAGTTCAGCAACCAGAAAATAATGAGTCTTCTGTTATCATTTCTTCTGAATGCATGGATTTTCTGTGTCACAAGAGCTTCACTCATGATGCTTGGATTGGCATCATCATTAGCAGAGCATCATGTGTTAATGCTTGCCCCTGGAGACAATGACTGCTGTGTTGAAAGCCATCACCCCTGCATTTCAGATGGGTCTGCCATTGGCTAACATATCATCATGACCACGACCTTGATATTGGCAACCACTCCTGTGTGGACAGAGATAGAATACTGGAGTTAGCAGACATCTCAGGAGGTGCATATCCCAGTGAACATGAAGGTTTTGAAGATTTTGTATGGCAGGGTCTCTGGGTCATGCCCTCCACACACACACACACACACACACACACACACACACACACACACACACACACACACACACACACACACACACACACCTGTGTTCCTTGAGCTGGTAATCAGATTGGGTAGGAAAAGTAATTCATGTGAGTAGCCATAATGCATCCTTAAAATGGTTTTGATAGAAATTTACTAAGATGATACTCTGTGCAAGTGAAAATGCATGGAATGCTGTGGCAAACAGGCCACAAATGGGGATGGCCACCATCACAGATGCAGCTAATGACCGTTGAGAGATTTGGTATCACTTATGGCCAGAGGTTCAGTTCCTCATACCTAAGTATGTCTTGGATGTAGAAGCAGGCCTGGCACCAGCCACCAGTATGTCTATAAGTAAAGCACCTGGTTAGCAGGGCCCATTATATTATACTGCAGCAGACATAACTGCATGACTGTAAAAAGGGATTAACTGTAGGCCCCTGCATATCTGACCTTCCCAGCAGATCTGAGCTGCAATTGCAACATCCTGCACAACACATTACATTGCACAATGCATTGTATGGCACTGATTCTATGTGTATCAGTTTGCATGCTAGAAGGGTATATGGAGGCACAGTGATGTCTTGTGCTTCCCTGTATTCGCAGGTTCAACAAGTGGAGGATTTAGCACAACAGAGAAACACAGAACGTTAGCAGAGCACCTATGTCTGTGGGCAGAGCCAAAATGGCACACAGTTAACAGCTTTTTTCAGATCTCTGCAGTAGTTTATAAATATTGACAGGAAAATGTACTAATTTATTAATTCATTCATTTATTTATTTATTTACATTTGTTAACCAGGTTGTGTCTGGCTGTAGTCTGTTTTCAGTGGAGACCAGGGGAGAAAAGCTCCAGTAAACAGCAAACAATTAGTTACAACTGGTTAAGAAAAAAACAAGTAGAACATGGAAAACATATGTTAACAGAAAAAAAAGTAAACAACAAAATTACTTAAGTAACAAATATAGAATATAGCAAAATACAGAGATATTGATGACTGGATAAACAAAATATATCAGAAGCAAATCAGTCAGTACAAACCATGGAATATAAGCCTTAGATGTTTAAAGGTGCTGAAGAAGGGTTGTGAAGTACTAGGACAGAGGAATTATCCAGGAGAATTACAGGGGCTTAGCCAGTTGTAGTTGAGATATTCTTTTAACCTTTTTTTTTAAAGAAGAACTGCTGGTATTTTTTTGCATGTGCTTAGGAAGAGCATTCTAGGCCTTAGCTATTTTATTGGAATAGAGGGAGTCACCATGATAGTTGTGAGACTGAATAACTTTTAGCAATAGTCTGTCATATGACCTAAGAGACCTGCTGTTGAGATTAGGTTGGACCAGGCTTGAAAGTGCAGGACAGCTGTTGGGGTTGTGTATGATTTTGTGGGTGATGATTTGTTTTGGTGTTAACAGATTGGGAAGTTCCAGCCTGTTAAGTTGTTGAAGAATGGAACAGTGATGAGCTTTATATGGTTGACTGGTGGCAAATGTAGCTATTTTGTTATAGCAAGACTGTAGGTTATTAAGGTCAGTCTTATGTGTGTTGGTGAAGATTTGTGAGCAGTAGAAGAGGATAGATAGTAAGTGAGATCTAGCTGTGGCTAGTCTGGCTTGGTTTGTTAGATAAGGTTTGACTGTATAGAGAGCCGCGAGTTTGGAATGGACTTTTTTGATTGTTTTGAGAAATATGTATATCAAATTTAGCCTGTTGTCCATTGTAACCCCTGGGAGTTTGGTCTGCTTTGTAGGCTCAGTTTTGGTACTGTTGGAAGAGTGAATAGAGAAAGGTTATGAGCTGGGCTTGGAAGTTTTATTTGTGAAATTCATTAACTTATTCTTATTTCGGTTTAGGATGAGTTGGTGGTTGGTGAGGAAAGTTCCAATGTCCTGGAAAGATTTTTGCATTTTTACTTTAAGTTTTTTTGGGGGAAGATGCAGAGCAGATAAGAGAGAAATTATCTGCATATTGTATGATTGTGGCCAGTTGGGTTGCTGAATTTAGGTTCCTGGTAAATATGACAAATAGAAGGGGGCCAAGTATGGATCCTTGGAGTACACCAGAGAATAATGGTAACAGAGGAAGAGACTGTTCTTCCATTTTGTAGCTTGTTGATGATGATAGCTGTGAAACCATGTTAGGGATGATGAATTGAGATTGAAAGTAGCAAGTTGTTGAGTAGCGGTTGATGGGATATAGTGTCAAAAGCTTTTGACATATCTAAGAAAATTGCTGAGACTAGTTGTCCATCATTCTTTAGATGTCAAATAAAGTCAGTAAAGGTAATTAATGGTGTGCTTGTACTATGTTTAGGTCTAATATTAAACTAGTAATTTTTTTCATTTATAATATTTTCCTAAGCACTTTTTCTACAATATCCTAAAACTTGATTTTTTTTTCTGAAAAATATTCCTGTCAAACTATACAAGGGAAGGAGTAGCTTAAGAGCACCTACGGCTGACACAGATAGTAACATGCAAGTGATACAGTGCAATGACAAAGTGGCACTACAGAAGAGGAGCAGAGGTTGAACTTGAGTCTGAGCACCTCGCCAACCAGGTGTATGTCTGACATCCTGTACCTTAGAGTTCCATATGAAATTAACCTGTGCTTGTAGCCTACACTTCATAGGAGTCATCATGAATAGTCATCATGATGATTTCTGTACTCTTCCTGATATATAAGTAACTCTTAGAATCAACCACTAGATGTGCAGGCCAGAGATCCAGCCAAAAACAAATGTTATGCACACCAACATGTAACAGATGAGTGTGTTGCATGTCTTTTGGGAGGATGTGCACCAAATATACAATTACCTACATTATAGCTATGGGGAGAGAACGGTGCTTATGAAGTCATTAATGGCAAATGTTACATCTATTGATGCAATATATTTGATATGTTTCAGTTGCCTTTTGATCTGTTACTGCAGTCCATCTGGTCTATATGGCCATGTTAGCGTCCAGATGTAAAGTCGTGAAATACAGGCTATGCCATGTCAGATTACACTGACTACAGGTGAAACAATATTAATTTGACCTGTGGGTTCACAGCCTGCCACCTTTGGTCAAGGGCATTGTCCAGGTCGTAGGTAGTATCAATCATATTTGATACATGGGAGGCCTGCTCAGAATGTACCTGCTTCGCTCCTTACTCCTACACCTTTACTGCCATAGACTGTATACAGTCCCATTACCACAAACCAATACAGTGAACAGTGACAATTACATGGCTATTATGTCAACCTCCCATGACCCCACCCCACACTATATTGCTGCAGTCTCCTGTCACTGCATATTCTACCTGTGCAAGTGATGATGCTCTGCCTACCATTTAACCCATGTCTGTATGCTGGCAATGGCTGTTGCTAAATGTATCCACTCCATGCACTGGTCTGCCCTGAACACCCTCGGTGTGATACTTCAAGCATCAGTTTTTTGTGTTGTCTATGTAATTGTCCATAGTTATGATGTATTGTACCAACCTCTGCCTCACCTTTTTTGCTCAGCTACTACTTGTTTCTCCCCTGACTCTCCACCGTGTCCTTCTATTGTTGCTTTGACTTATATGGCAAAACTTGTTATGGTGTTCTCCTGCTGCTCCTTTTTTTATATAATATCATGTTACAGAGCATGGCATACAACCATTCATTATACTGAAAACCCACTTCACTATGTTTTGTGATTTTTGTGGTGGCTCTATTTTATAGGTCAGTTCCTATATGGTCTGAGTTTTTTTCCAAACATCTTTATTAAATTTACAGACATGACAAAGGCAATCTTACATTTATATAAATGAAAAAAAAAATACACAATGATATCATTTTAGTTACAAACAGTCTGATGAAGTTATTTTGTTGAGGATGAAAGCACTTACCAGCTTTCTATTGTCTTACAATAAACTGTTTTGCTTTACTTTGTGGATTACCAGCATTTTCTACAGCATCACTATACCAGTGGTTTTATTGTGGAGTATTTGGTTCGTACACTTCTGCAGTTTGGTTGATAGTATTGTGCCTAATCTTAATTAGTGGTATATTCTGATTGGCTGGCTGAAACTATTTAAAGATTGAATTAGGTGTGATTTTATTGTATCGAGAAAGAGTTTTTATGCTTGAAAGCTTTATATCTTTTTACACATCTTTTTTTTATTTACTAAATTAATATATTGACATTCGTGCCTTGGTTTACTTGGATTTTTGAGAGAAGTAATTTGCTCGCATCTGAGAGACATTGTTTAACGTAACAGAGTCAGTGAATTACCATGGAGATATATCCTGATTTTTAGTTGGGTAAGAAATATGGTCCCCAGGATTAACTATCCTTCCATGCAGGACTAGCCTAGTCCTGCATGGAAGCGGCCGTTTAGGAGCAGGACAGCAGCACGCCATGCACATCAATGAAGGCATGCTGCCTGAGCTCCTAAACGGACATGGAGCATGTACGAGTGCAGGGGGCATGTCTGAGAGCAGAGCTCTCAGAATATACATGACCCTGCAATCAAGAACAGCAGTATAGTAATAAGAATGAGTGAGACTGCTCATAGGTGTTTGTATACCCCAGCAACATCCCCCCAACTTTATAAGAGCAATATTTAAAACATGAAATATAAAGAAGGTCTTTTTTTTATGAAACAGATTCAGTTCAACCGTAGGTGCGTGGGTTTGCCCATCACTTTGCTATGTTTAATGCAGCTTAAATGGCACAAGAGGATAAAAAGCAAGATATATGCAAATGAAGTAGTACAGCAATAGTGTAGTGGGCAGAGCAGTCATTCCTGGTTCAAGTCCCATTCCATTTTCCATGTCAAATCACTTTATGACCAATATTTTTTGTTGCATAACCTACTAAATAACATATACTTGTGAACTGGAGTACTGCATTAAATGCAGATGTGAGGTGTCATTGTCATAATGTTGTAAAGTCCAGAGATAATCATAAGTGCCCCATACAGTATATGTATACAGGAACCAGGGATACAAATGGAAGGTAAAATGTGTAATGAATGATAAAGCCATACAGTTTCCAAATCTACCACCTTCCCGAGAACCATTTGACATTACTGTGTAAATTAGTGCGGTGGTAAGCGGGAGTAAGCACTAGTAAGTAAGAGTAAGCATATTTAAGCAGTAGTAAGCAGGAGTAAGCATATTTAAGCAGTAGTAAGCTAGTTTAAGCCTGTTTGTGCGGGGGTAAGCAAAGCACACACAGGTTAAGCAATACTGCAGTTAACTCTCTAAGCAAATTTAACTGGAGGTTATCATAGCTTAACTTCACTCAAACCTATGTAAATCCACTTACAAATGCTTAAAACTGCTTTAATCACTCTGTATGCATCAGCCGCTGTTCTGGCTAGAAACAAAATAAATAGCCTTTGCAGGTCTTGATCCCAGGACCCTGTACACTATAGTCACAGTAGTTAAGCACTAAGCCATCACAGCAGTACATAAGCTTAAGTTATCACCAAACAGATCCTCACTATAGGAAATTCAAACTGAACATGTGAAAGGAATCTATATACAGTTGTATGTTGTATAACCTACTACGTAACATAAATATGTGAACTGGAGTACTGCTTTAAGCCCATATGTGAGGTGTCATTGTAACAAAGTGTTGAAATCCCCTAATAAACATATGCAATGTATGTACACATGAATCATGGATACCAAACACATATATAACATGTAATGAATGATAAATCAATGCCAAAAAGGAAATATAATGCAAATTAAAAAGTAAGCAACCCTAAGCATTGAACAGCCCAGCTTAGTAGGTGTAAGCAATGTGTAGGCCAGCTAAATCAGTTTGCCCATTGGTATACCCCTTTAAGCAATCCCAGCCTTAGGTAAGCAGGTTTACCAATAGCTTAGCATTTTCAAAACCGTCCAATCACAGCAAAGTGCATGAAACCAACCCTATTTAAACCCAACAGGAGGGAATACATCTCATAACTGGTTGCAGCTTCCTCCTGTAGGCAGTATGTCTGGTATGGGAGAGGGTGTGTGCTTTCGATCATAGCGCTGGGGCATCCAGGAGTCCAGAGTCATGGCAGGACTCCTTGTGAAAGACCATGACCAGAGACTGCTGCAGGGCCAGTACCAGGGTTCCCAATACAAAGCGGAAACCTGGGACCGTCTTACCCATGACCTCACCAGTGTCACTGGCATACCCCAAACTGGTGAGCAGGTCAAGCATCACTATGCTGACCTGAAGCGGAGAAAGGGGGATCTCTTGGATCAGTGGATCCAAGAGGCTAGGAGAACAGGGGATGTCCCAACCATGTGTAAGTATCTGTCTACTACCTTTGTAATAATTGCCAGCTCATGTATATTATGGATAGGTATGGCTAAATATTCCTCTTATGTCTTTCACAGTGGCAGATGAGCAGGCTGCGAACCAGGAAGTCCATGCCTGTAGAATGCAGCGGTTGCAACGTGATGCAGGTTAGTAATACTCTTGCATGTACTATCATAGGAAATAAATCTAAAAGTAGTAGTAAGTGAATTGCCTGTATAAAACCTGTATTATTTAAGGCCTGTACTTCATACACCAGAGAATATGCCAGAAAGAGTTTCATATAGGTTGTATGTAAATAAAAGCATAATAGCCTGACAATAAAGGTCTAACTGATGGACTGCATGTGTTTACTCTGGTATCATATGGTAATGTAGAGTTGCAGTCTCTTAATAGTACTGTTGTATTAAGCACTGTTACCCACACTGTGCTACATAAAAAATGTGAAGGAATGTCTGTATATGATTGTTGTAATCCCTAGAGGTCATATAGTACAACTGAGGGAGACTTAGACCGAAAACAGTGAAAAGACAGACAACAAAATCCAAATAGCAGACTTAACTTACTTGTGAACTGTTGTATTTTTAGCACACACAGCCATGGTTTGAATCCTGGGAGTGGTAGTAGGCTCTATGCAGAATCATACCCCACAACTGTACAGATATGTCCAGAAATGTCCAGTAAATTGGCCCATATCTGCTGCCTGTCACCCTGTCCCCCTGGCAAATCAGTGGGATGAAGCCAGACGTTTAGGCAGCAAACAAGAAATACAACTGAAATACAACAAGAAATACAAAGAAAATATAAGAACAGACCTGTCACTCTAGCAACTCCCCAAAAGGTTATGAGAGTAATAAGCCAAGTATGTCCCATCTACACTCCCATGTTGTCAAGTTGTGACCAGACTGTGTACAGTAACAGAGTGAGATGTATGTGCATAATATAATGTGGAATTTGGTAATTTGTGTGGCAACATTCAGGTAGTGCAAACAAACATTGCTCCCACAGGTCTGTCAGATATGAACACTGTGCCTAGAAATAAAAGACTGATATCCTGTACTGGTACTGTTTACTCTGATATTGTATGGGATTGCTAGTGTTGCAGTTGCTCTGAACAATAAAGTATTACTTATCACTATCACCCACACTGTATTTCATAATAAAACTGTGTAGGAAATGCTGTATAAGAGTGTTGTAATTACAAGGTCAGAATGTAAAACCACAGGGGAATTATAGACATAAATCAGAAAAGAGATACACAGCAATATCTAAATAGCACACTCAAATGTGATGGACAGTGTTTTATGTTTAGCAGACACAGCCATGGTTCAAATCCTGGGAGTGGTAGTAAGATGTATGCAGAATCATACCCCACAAGTGTATAGAATAGTCCAGAATGTCCAGTTAATCTTCCCATATCTACCGGCTGTTACCCTGTCCCCCTGCCATATCTGTGTGCTAATCTCTGACATGTAGGCAGCATTTCATGTCATATAACTGACTGTCAGGCCTGTACATATTTGAAAAATGTCAATGGAAATGAACCTGTCATTGTACAATTCACTAAAAGTTTAAGAGGGCAATAGTCGAAATATGTCCCAGTTCACCTGCATGTGGTCAAGACATGTCCAGAGTGTGTGCAATAAGAGATGAACAGGTATGTGCATAACATCAACCTGGAATCTGGGAATATGTGTAGAAACAGTTAGGTAGTGTTAACAAGCAATACCTCCACAGGTATGCCAGGTAAGAGGTGTATACTGCAGGTAAAACTCAGTTCATGTATATAGTTGTCTATATCCATACCACTGTCCAAACTAAGGTGATAGGATAGTGCACTAATATCTGTAAGGTACAGATCACAGCACTGACTTGGAAAGTAATGAGAACTACAGGAATATAATAGTTGTTAATTGACATCTTTCTCCCAACCCACCATATCTGCAACAATAAGCTAAATACACAACGGAATCAGTATGTGCTGCATTAAATCTACTGTTGGGACATATGTCCTATTGTTTGATAATTATTTAAGTTTGTTTCCATGCATGTGCCATGTTGAAATACTCCCACGCTGGTGGAATGCTGCCATCAATGTACCTACATGCTGTTGTAATGGCCACTGTGGTTTCATATATGCATGTGTTCTGTTTGCTATACAACTGTTCCATATCTGGTGTTTGGGTTAATGGAAATATATGTGCATGCTGTTATACCTAATCCTGGAATGTGTTGACTATTACTAACCTACATATGTTGTACAATTTAAGCACCATAGCAAATTTGGGAAGGCTGGTCCTGGTGGGCCCACCTGTCCCACCTCAGCTGGCCATGGCACCGGGCACCAGCACGTCTGGGGCCCACCTAGGGACCTCCTTGTCTGTTGGTCCTGCACCAACTTTGGGTGGAACCGCCTCAGGGGATGGGGCTCATCCCCACCAGGAGCAGATGCGGACAGGACACTGTCACCCTTCGCCAGGTCCGAGGTGTAGTTTGTAGCGAGCTCCCCAGGGAGTTCGGAGATTTGCTACGTCAGCTTGAGGGCTGTGTATCACAACTAGAGGGTTGGCCTGGCCCTCCTACTCAGCCCACAGCACAGCCACCTTCGGGGCTGTGAAGGTGCAGTGGTGACTGCCCATGGGTGGGGACCTCAGTCCCACTGTTTCCACTAAGGGGCTCATGGGCTTATGATTTCCAAACACCCCTCCACATCAAGGTGTCTACCCCCACAAGTGTCATATACTGCCCCTGTATGCATCTTGTCTTTCTTGTCTGTTAACCTATCCAACCTACCTCCCCAAATATACCTACTATCCCTTCCCAACATCCCACTCTCACCTGAATAAAAAAGGGCAATCTGTTCCAAAAAAATAAATCTCACCCCATACATAGCTGTCCATTATGCACTTGTGTCCACTGGACACATGTAATCTGGTCTAATTGGCTTCACAACATATTATTGTTGTCCTCACCCATCTCTCAGGGGTTTGAGTGTCCAAATCTATCTCCAAATTCAGTGTATATGCAAAGCTGATGCTGTAGAAGAAATAGGAAGGTTTGAACCTTCCCTACACAAGTCATGCACATCCCTAGCTATTTTCCCTACTGTCTTTCCCTCTCTGTGCCACTTTTTCACCACTTTCCTATCAGATATTTTTCTTTTGTTTTAAAGAAATTAGCATGGGGTAAGTGGGAACAAGCATTTTAAGCACTATTTTTAGCTTTTAAGGGGAAGTAAGGTTAGCATAATAAAGTTAGCACCAAAAGCAGGCCCCCCCAAGCTAAAATGCCCCGGCCCCCGTTA